>NC_142517.1:111020000-111062500 GCF_057876585.1 Rhinolophus sinicus | reverse complement strand
AAACATTAATCCTAACCCTAACCCAAACGATAACCCTCACGCAAAACTAACCCTAAACCTAATCCTAAAATTAATGCAAACCTAAACCTAATCCTAACCCTAAACCTAAGCATAACACTAACCCTCACCCTAACCCTAAACCCTAACCCTAACCCTAACCCTAAACATTAACCCTAACCCTAACGATAACCCTCACGCTAAACTAACCCTAACCCTAACCCTAAACCTAATGCAAACCTAAACCTAAACCTAACCCTAACCCTAAGCATAACACTAACCCTAAGCCTAACCCTAAACCCTAACCCTAACCCTAACCCTAACGCTAACCGTAACCCTAACCCTAACCCAAACACTAACCCTAACCCTAAACCTAACACTAACCCTAACCATAACGCAATCCTAACCCTAACACTAACCCTAACCATAACCCTAACCGTAACCATAACCCTAACCCTAACAGTGACCCTAACTATAACCATACCCCTAACCCTAACCCAAACCCTAACCCTAACCCTAAACCTAACCCTAAACCTAACCATAAAGCAATCCTAACCCTAACCCTAACCCTAACCCTAAACCTAAACCTAACCCTAACCCTAACCCTAACGCAAACCTAACCCAAACCCTAACCCTAACCCTAACCCTAACCCTAAACCTAACCCTAACCCTACCCCTATCCATAACGCAAATCTAACCCTAACCCTAACCCTAACTCTAAACCTAACGCAAACATAAGCTTAAATCCTAACCCTAATCCTAAACCTAACCCTAACCCTAAAGCTAACCTAACCGTAACCCTAACCCTAACGCAAACCTAAACCTAAACCTAAACTTAACCCTAACCCAACCTTAAACCTAATCCTAACTCTAACCCTAACCCTAACGCAAACCTAACCCTAACCCTAACCCTAAACCTAACCCTCACCCTAACCCTAACCCTATCGCAATACTAACCCTAACCCTAACCCTAACCCTAACCCTAACCCTAACCCTATCCATAACGCATATCTAACCCTAACCCTAACCCTAACTCTAAACCTAACACAAACCTAAGCTTAAATCCTAACCCTAATTCTAACTCTAACCATAACCCTAAAGCTAACCTAACCCTAACCCTAACCCTAAACATTAATCCTAACCCTAACCCTAACGATAACCCTCACGCAAAACTAACCCTAAACCTAATCCTAAAACTAACGCAAACCTAAACCTAACCCTAACCCTAACCCTAAGCATAACACTAACCCTAACCCTAACCCTAACCCTAAACCCTAACCCTAACCCTAACCCTAACGCTAACCGTAACCCTAACCCTAACCCAAACACTAACTCTAACCCTAAACCTAACACTAATCCTAACCATAACGCAATCCTAACCCTAACCATAACCCTAACCGTAACCCTAACCCTAACCCTAACCCTGACCCTAACTATAACCATATCCCTAACCCTAACCCTAAACCTAAACCTAACCCTAACCCTAACCCAAACGCAAACCTAACCCAAACCCTAACCCTAACCCTAACCCTAACCCTAACCCTAACCCTAACCCTATCCATAACGCAAATCTAACCCTAACCCTAACCCTAACTCTAAACCTAACGCAAACATAAGCTTAAATCCTAACCCTAACCCTAACCCTAACCCTAAACCTAATGCAAAACTGAACCTGACCCTAACCCTAACCCTAAACCCTAACCCTAACCCTAACCCTAACCTAAGCCTAACTCTTACCATAACTCTAACACTAAACCTAATGCAAACCTAAACCTAAACCTAAACCTAACCCTAAGCATAACACTAACCCTAACCCTAACCCTAAACCCTATCCCTAACCCTAACACTAACCATAACCCTAACCCTAACCTAAGCCTAACTCTTACACTAACCCTAACCCTAAACCTAACCCTAACCCTAACCCTAACGCAAACCTAACCATAACCCTAACCCTAAACCTAACCCTAACCCTAAAGCAATCCTAACCCTAACACTAACCCTAACACTAACCATAACGCAAACCTAACCCTAACCCTAACCGTAACCCTAAACAGTAACATAACCCTACCCTCACATAATCCTAAACTTAACCCTAACCCTAAATCCTGAACCTAACCCTAACCTAACACTAACCCTAACACTAACCCTAACCATAATCCTAAACCTATCGCTAACACTTAAACTAAACCTAACCCTAACCCTAACCCTAAACCTAACGCAAACCTAACCCTAACCCTAAACATAAACCTAACCCTAACCCTAAACCTAACGCAATCCTAACCCTAACCCTAACTCTAACCCTAAACCTACTCTAACCCTAACCCTAACCCTAACGCAAATCTAAACCTAACCCTCAACTTAACCCTAACCTTAACCCTAACGCAAACCTAACCCTAAACCTAACCATAACCCTAACCTAAGCCTAACTCTTACCTTAAGAGTAACCCTAAACCTAACCCTAACCCTAACCCTAACGCAAACCTAACCCTAAACTTAAACCTAACCCTAACCCTAACTCAAACCGAAACCTAACACTAACCCTAAAGCTAACCCTAACCTTAAACCTACCTTAACCCAAACCCTAACGCTAACCTAACCCTAAACCTAACACTAACCCTAACCCTAAGCATAAACCCTAACCCTAACCATACCCTAAACTATCCCTAACCCTTACCCTAAACCTAAACCCTAAACCTAAACCTAACCTAATAATAACCCTAACCCTATTGCAAACCTAACCTTAAACCTATACCTATCCATAACCCATATGCAAACCTAACCCTAACCCTAACCCTAACCCTACTCTAACGCAAACCTAACACTAAACCTAATCCTAACCCAAAACCTTAGCCCTAACCATAACCCTAATCCTAACCCTAAACCTAACATTAACCCAAACCCTAACCTAACCCTAACCCTAACCTTTACCGTAACCCTAACCCTACCCTAAACTTAGCCCTAACCATAACCCTAACCCTAAACCCTAAACATAACCCTAACATAGCCCTAAACCTAATCCTAACCCTAAATGCTAAACCTAACCATAACCTAATATTTACCATAACCCTAACCCTAACATAAGCCTAACTCTTACCCTAACCCTAATCCGAAACCTAACCCTATTACTAACCCTAACGGAAACCTAACCCTAATCCTAACCCTATCCATAAACCAAACATAACCCTACCCTTACCTAACCCTAAACCTAACCCTAACCCTAAATCCTAAACCTAACTCTAACCTAACACTAACCGTAAACCTAACCCTAACCATAACCCTAAACCTAACGCTAACCGTAAACCTAAATCTAACCCTAACCCTAACGCAAAACTAACCCTAATCCTAACCCTAAACCTAACCATAACCCTAACCCTAACCCTAACGCAAACCTAACCCTAAACCTAACCCTAACCATAACCCTTACGCAAACTTAACCCTAACCCTAACCCTAACACTAACCCTATCCCTGGCCCTATCCGTAACCCTAACCCTAACCCTAACCCTAACTCAAACCTAACCCTATCCCTAACCCTAACCCTAACCCTAACCCTAAAGCACACCTAACCCTAACCCTTAACCTAACCCTAACCCTATGCATAATGCAAATCTAACCCTAACTCTAACACTAACTCTAAACCTAACGCAAACCTAAGCCTTAATCCTAACCCTAAATCTAACCCTAACCCTAACCCTAAATCTAACCTAACCCTATCCCTAACCCTAAACATTAACCCTAACCCTAACCCTAAACCTAACCCTAACCCTAACCCTAACGCAAACCTAACCCTAACCCTAACCCTAACCCAAACCCGAACCCGAACCCGAACGCAAACCTAACCCTAACCCTAACCCTAACCCTAACGCATAACTAACCCTAACCCTAACCCTAACCCTAACCCTAACCCGAACGCAAACCTAACCATAACCCTAACACTAACCCTAACACAAAATGAACCCTAACCCTAACCCAAACCTAAAACTAACCCTAACCCAAAACTTATCCCTAACCCTAACCCTAACCTTAACCCTAACCCTAAAGCTAACCCTAACCTTAAACTAACCTTAAATTAACCTTAACGCAAACTTAACCCTAACCCTAAACCTAACCCTAACCCTATCCCTGGCCCTATCCCTAACCCTAATCCTAACCCTAACCCTAACTCAAACCTAACCCTAACCCTAACCCTAAAGCTAACCCTAACCTTAAACTAACCTTAGCCCTAACCCTAACGCAAAACTAACCCTAACCCTAACCCTAACCCTAACGCTAACCCTAACACTAACCCTAACCCTAAAGCAAACCTAACCTTAAACATAACCCTAAATATAACCCTCACCATACGCAAAACTAACCCTAATCCTAACCCTAACCCTAACGCTAAACCTAACCCAAACCTAACCTAACCCTAACACTAACCCTAACCCTAACAATAACGCAAACCTAACCCTAAACCTAACCCTAAGCCTAACCCTAACCCTAACCATAACCCTAACCCTAAACCCTAACCCTAACCCTAACCGTAACCCTAACCCTAACCCAAACCCTAATCCTAACCCTAAACCTAACACAAACCCTAACCATAACGCAATCCTAACCCTAACCCTAACCCTAACCCTAAACCTAACCCTAAACCTAACGCAAACCTAACCCTATCCCTAAACCTAAACCTAACCCTAACCCTAAACCTAACGCAAACCTAACCCTAACCCTAAACCTAAACCTAACCCTAACCTTAAACCTGACCCTAACCCTAACCCTAACCCTAACGCAAACCTAAACCTAACCCTAACCTTAACCCTAACCCTAACCTTAAACCTAAACCTAACCCTTACCCTAACCCTAACGCAAACCTAACCCTAACCCTAACCCTAAACCTAACCCTAACCCTAAACCTAACCCTATCGCAATCCTAACCCTAACCCTAACCCTAACCCTAACCCTATCCATAACGCATATCTAACCCTAACCCTAACCCTAACTGTAAACCAAACGCAAACCTAAGCTTAAATCCTAATCCTAATCCTAACTCTAACCCTAATCCTAAAGCTAACCTAACCCTAACCCTAACCCTAAACATTAACCCTAACCCTAACCCTAACGATAACCCTCACGCAAAACTAACCCTAACCCTAATCCTAAACCTAACGCAAACCTAAACCTAACCCTAACCCTAAACCTAAGCATAACACTAAACCTAACCCTAACCCTAAACCCTAACCCTAACCCTAACCCTAACCCTAACCGTAACCCTAACCCACACCCAACACTAAACCTAACCCTAAACCTAACACTAACCCTAACCATAAAGCAATCCTAACCCTAACCCTAACCCTAACCCTAACACTAACCCTAACACTAAACCCTAACCCTGACCCTAACCGTAACCGTATCCCTAACCCTAAACCTAAACCTAACCCTAACCCTAACCCTAAACCTGACCCTAACCCTAACCCTAACCGTAACCTAAACCTAAACCTAACCCTAACCTTAACCCTAACACTAACCTTAAACCTAAACCTAACCCTAACCCTAACGCAAACCTAACGCTAACCCTAACCCTAACCCTAACCCTAACCCTATCCATAACGCAAATCTAACCCTAACCCTAACCCTAACTCTAAACCTAACGCAAACATAAGCTTAAATCCTAACCCTAATCCTAAACCTAACCCTAACCCTAAGGTTAACCTAACCCTAACCCTAACCCTAAACATTAATCCTAACCCTAACCCTAACGATAACCCTCACGCAAACCTAACCCTAACCCTAAACCTAAACCTAACCCTAACGCAAAACCTAACGCAAACCTAAACCTAACCCTAAACCTAACCCTAACCCTAACCCTAAACCTGACCCAAACCCAAACCCTAACCCTAACGCAAACCTAACCCAAACCCTAACCTTAACCCTAACCCTAACCCGAAACCTAACGCAAACCTAAACATAACCCTAACCCTAACCCTAAGCATAACCCTAACCCTGACTCTAACCCTAAACTCTAAGCCTAACCCTAACCCTAACCATAACCCTAACCCTAAACCCTAACCCTAACCCTAACCCTAACCGTAACCCTAACCCTAACCCAAACCCTAATCCTAACCCTAAACCTAACACTAACCCTAACCATAACGCAATCCTAACCCTAACCCTAACCCTAACCCTAAACCTAACCCTAACCCTAAATCTAACGCAAACCTCACCCTAAACCTAAACCTAAACCTAACCCTAACGCTAAACCTAACGCAAACCTAAACCTAACCCTAAACCTAAGGCAATCCTAACCCTAACCCTGGACCTAAACCGAACCCTAACCCTAAACCTAATGCAAACCTAACCCTAACCCTAACACTAACCCTAACCCTAACCCTAACCCTAACCCTAAAGCATAACAAACCCTAACCATAACCCTAATTCTAACCCTAACGCAAACCTAACCCTAACCAAACAATAACCCTAACAGAAGCCTAACTCTTACCCTAACAGTAACCCTAAACCTAACCCTAACCCTAACCGTAAGCAAACCTAACCCTAACCCTAACCCGACACTAACCGTAACACTAACCCTACATCAACCTAACCCTAAACCGAAACCTAACCTTAACACAAACCCTAATTTAACCCTAACTCTATCCCTAACCCTAACCCCACCCTAACACTAACCCTAAACCTAACCCTATCCCTACACCCTAAACCTAACCCTACCCTAACTAATCCCTAAACCTAACCCTAACCCTAAACCCTAAACCTAACCCTCACCTAACACTAACCATAACCCTAACCCTAACATAACCATAACTCTTACTCTAACCCTAACCCTAAACCTAACCCTAACGCTAACCCTAACGAAAACCTAACCATAACCCTAAACCTAAACCTAACCCTAACCTAACCCTAACCTTAACCTTAACCCTAACCCTAACCCTAAAGCAATCCTAACCCTAACCCTAACACTAACACTAACCATAATGCAAACCTAACCCTTACACTAACTGTAACCCAAAACCGTAACATAACCCTAACCCAACATAACCCTAAACCTAACCCTAACCCTAAACCCTGAACCTAACCCTAACCTAACACTAACCCTAATCCTAACCCTAACCATAATCCTAAACCTAACGCTAACACTTAAACTAAACCTAACCCTAACCCTAACCCTAACCCTAAACCTAACGCAAACCTAACCCTAACCCTAAACCTAAACCTAACCTTAACGCAATCCTAACCCTAACCCTAACTCTAACCCTAAACCTACCCTAACCCTAACCCTAACCCTAACTCAAACCTAACCATAACCCAAACCTTAACCCTAACCCTAACCCTAACGCAAACCTAACCCTAACCCTATCCATAACCCTAACCTAAGCCTAACTCTTACCCTAAGAGTAACCCTAAACCTAACCCTAACCCTAACCCTAACGCAAACCTAACCCTAACCCTAACCCTAACCCTAACCCTAACCATAACCCTAACCCTAACCCTAACTCAAACCTAACCCTAACACTAACCCTAAAGCTAACCCTAACCTTAAACTTACCTCAAACCTTACCCTAACGCTAACCTAACCCTAACCTAACCCTAAACCTAATCCTAAACCATAACACTAACCCTAACCCTACCCTAACCTATCCCTAACCCTTACCCTAACCCTAAACCCTAAACCTAAATCTAACCTAACCCTAACCCTAACCCTATTGCAAACCTAACCCTAACCCTATACCTATCCATAACCCTAACACAAACTAACCCTAACCCTAATCCTAACCCAAAACCATAGCCCTAACCATAACCCTAATCGTAACCCTAAACCTACCTCAACCTAACCCTAACCCTAACCCGAAACCTAACCTTAAGCCAAACCCTAACCTAACCCTAACCCTAACCCTAACCGTAACCCTAACCCTACCCTAATCTTAACCTTAACCATAACCCTAACCCTAAACCCTAAACCTAACCCTAACCCTAACCCAAACCCTAACACTAACCCTAACGCTAACACAAACCTAAACCTAACCCTAACTCTAAACCTAACCCTAACCCTAACTCTAACCATAAAAACTAACCCTAACACTAACCCTAACCCGATACCTAACCTTAACAATAACCCAAAACTAACCCTAACCCTAACCCTAACCCTAACGCAAACCTAACACTAAACCTAACCCTAACCCTAACCCAAACCCTAACGCAAACCTATCCCTAACCCTAACACTTACCCTAACCCTAACGCAAACCTATCCCTAAACCTAACCCTAACCCTAACGCGTAGCTTAACCTAACGCCAACCCTAACTGTAACCCTAACGCAAACCTAAGCCTAACCATAACCCTAACCTTAACCCTAACACAAACCTAACCCTAACCCTAACGCTAACCATAACCCTAACGCAAACCTAACCCTAAACCTAACCCTAAAACTAACCCTAACCCTAACCCTAACCTTAACGCAAACCTAATCCTAAACTTAACGCTAACCATAAAACCCTAATGCTAAACTCACCCTAACCCTAACCCTAATCCTAAACTCTATCGCTATCCCTAAACTTACACTAATCGTAACCCTAACCGTAACGCAAACGTAACCCTAACCCTAACCCTAACCCTAATCTTAACCCTTACCCTTACCCTAACGCAAACCTAACCCTAACCCTAACCATAAAGCTAACCGGAACTTTATACTAACCTTAATCCTAACAATAACGCAAAGCTAACCCTAACCCTAACCCTAACCCTAACCCTAACCCTAACTCAAACCATTCCCTAACCCTAACCCTTAAGCTAACCCTAATCTTAAAACTAACCTTAACCCTAACCCTAATGCTAACCTAACCCTAACCCTAACCCTAACCCTAAGCATAACCCGAACGCAAACCTAATCCTAACCCTAACCCTAACCCTAACCATAACACTAACCCTAACGCAAACCTAACCATAACCCTAACCCTAACCCTAACCCTAAACCTAAAACTAAACCTAACCCTAACCCAATCCTAACCCTAACCCTAACCGTAACCCTAACCCTAACGCAAACCTAACCCTAACCTTAAAACTAACCCTAGCCCTAACCTTTACGCAAACCTAACCCTAACCCTATACCTAAACCTAAACCTAACCCTAACCCTAAACCCTAGCCCTAACCCTAACCCTAACGCTAACCCTAAACCTAACCCTAACGCAACCTAACCCTAACCCTAAACCTAAACCGAAAGCTAAGCTTAAACCAACCCTAACCTAACCCTAACCTTAACCCTAACCTAACCCTAACTCTAACCTTAACACTAACCCTAACCCTACCTAACCCTAACGCAAACCTAACCCTAACCATAACCCTAACCCTAACCCTAACACAAACCTAACCCTAACCCTAACCCTAAACCTAAACCTAAACCTAAACCCAACACTAACTCTAACGGAAACCTAAACCTAAACCTAACCCTTACCCTAACCCTAAGGCAAACCTAACACTAACACTAACCCTAACCCTAACCCTAACCCTAACGCATAACTAACCATAACCCTAACCCGAACCCGAACCCTAACCCTAACGCAAAACTAACCCTAACCATAACCCTAACCGAAACCCTAAACCTAACCCTAAACTAACACTAACACTAAACCTAACCCTAAACATAACCCTAAACCTAACGCTAATCCTAAACCTAAACCTAACCCTAACCCTAACGCAAACCTAACTCTAACCCTAACCCTAAAACTAACCCTAACCCTAACCCTAACCCTAAAGCAAACCTAACCCTAACCCTTATCCTAACCCTAATCCTAAACCAAACCCTAACCCTAACCCTAACCTTAACGGAAACCTAATCCTAAACTTAACGCTAACCATAAAACCCTAATGCTAAACCTAACCCTAACCCTAACCCTAACCCTAAACTCTATCGCTATCCCTAACCTTACACTAATCGTAACCCTAACCGTAACGCAAACGTAACCCTAGCCCTAACCCTAACCCTAACCCTAACCCTAAACCTACCCTAACCGTAACCCTAAACCTAACCCAAACCCTAACCCTAACCCTAAAACTAACACTAACCCTAACCATAACGCAATCCTAACCCTAACCCTAACCCTAACCCTAAACCTAAGCCTAACCCTAAACCTAACGCAAACCAAACCCTAACCATAAACCTAAACCTAACCCAAACCCTAACCATAACCCTAACCCTAACCCTAACCGTAACGCAAACCTATCCCTAACCCTAACCCTAACCTAAACGCAAACCTAAATATAAACCTAACCCTAACCCTAACTCTAACGCAAACCTAAATCGAACCATAACCTTAAGTCTAACCCTAACACAAACCTAACCCTAACCCTAACCCTAAACCTAAAACTAAACCTAAACCTAACCCTAACTCTAACGGAAACCTAAACCTAAACCTAACCCTTACCCTAACCCTAATGCAAACTTAACCCTAACATTAACCCTAACCCTAACCCTAACCCTAACTCATAACTAACCCTAACCCTAACCCTAACCTGAACCCTAACCCTAACGCAAACCTAACCCTAACCATAACCCTAACCGAACCCTAAACCTAACCCTAACCTAACACTAACCCTAAACCTAACCCTAACCATAACCCTAAACCTAACGCTAATCCTAAACCTAAACCTAACCCTAAACCTAACCCTAAGGCAAACCTAACCGTAACCCTAACCCTAACCCTAACCCTAACACTAACCCTAACCCTAACCCTAACCCTAACGCAAACCTAACCCTATCCCTAACCTTAACCCTAACACTAACGCAAACCTAACACTAACCCTAACCCTATGCCTAACCCTAAACCTAACCCTAACCCTAAACCTTACATTAACGCAAACCTAACCCTAAACTTAACGCTAACCATAAAAATGTAACGCTAACCCTAACCTTAATCCTAACCCTAACCCTAAACCCTTGCCTTATCCGTAACTCTAACCCTAATCGTAACCCTAACCCTAACGCAAACCTATCCCTAACCCTAAACCTAAAACGAAACCTAACCCTAACCCTAACACTAACCGTAAACCCCAGTCCTAACCCAAACCCTAACCGTAACCCTAACCCTAACGCAAATCTAACCCTAACCCTAACCCTAACCCTAAACCTAATCCTAACCCTAACCATTACGAAAACCTAAACCAAACCTAACCCTAACGCAAACCTATCCCTAACCCTAACACTAAACCTAACTCTAAACCTAACGCAAACCTAAGACTAAATCCTAACCCTAACCATAACCCTAACCCTAACCTTAACACAAACATAACCCTCATCCTAACCCGGTACTAAAACTAAACATAACCCTAAATCTATCCCTAACCCTAACCCTAAGGCAAAACTAAACCTAACCCTAACGCAAACCTAAACCTAACCCTAACCATAAACCAAAACATAAACCTAACACTAACCCTAAACTTAACCCTAACTCAAACCTAACCCTAACCCTAACCCTATCCTTAACCATAACACAAACCTGACACTAACCCTAACCCTAACTCTAAACCTAATCCTAACTGTAACCCTAAAGCAAACCTAACCCTAACCCTAATCATAACCCTAACCCTAACCATAACGCAAACCTAACACTAACCCTAACCCTAACCCTAACCCTAACCCTAACCCTAACCCTAACGCAAATCTTGCCATAACCCTAACCCTATTCCTAACCCTAAACGTAATCCGAAACCTAACCCTAACGTTAACGCAAATCTAACCCTAAACTTAACGCTAAACATAAAACCCTAACGCTAAACCAAAACCAAACCCTAACCATAACCCAAAACCCTAGCTCTATCCATATCCCTAACCCTAACCGTAACACTAACCGTAACGCAAACCTAACCCTAACCCTAACCCTAACGCTAACCCTAACCCTAACCCTAACAATAACGCAATCCTAACCCTAACCCTATCCCTAAAGCTAACCCTAACCTTAAAATTAAACCTAACCCTAACAAAAACGTAACCCTAACCCTAACCCTAAAGCTAACCCTAACCTTAAAACAAAAGTTAACCCTAACCCTAACGTAAACCTAACCATAATCCTAACTATAACTCTAACACTAACACTAAACCCTAACCTTAACCCTAACCCTAACCCTAAACCTAACGCAAACCTCACCGTAACCATAAACCTAACCCTATCCCTAACCTAAAAGCTAACCTTAACCCTAACCCTAATGAAAACCTAACCTAACCATAACCCTAACCCAAAACCTAACGCAAACCTCACCGTAACCCTAAAACTATCCCTAACCCTAACCTTAAACCTAACCTTAACCCTAACCCTAATGAAAACCTAACCCTAACCCTAACCCTAAACCTAAACCTAACGCAAACCTCACCGTAACCCTAAACCTAACACTAACCATAACAATAAACATAACGCAAACCTAAGCCTAAATCCTAACCCTAACCCTAACACTAACCATAACGCTAACGTAACCCTAACCCTAACATTAAACATTAACCCTAACCCTAACCCTAATGATAACAATAACGCAAACCTAACCATAACCCTAACTCTAACGCAAACCTAACCCTAACCCTAAACCTAACCTTATACCTAACCCTAACCATAACCTTAGACCTAACCTAACCCTAACCCTAACCTTAACCCTAACCCTAACCCTAACGCATACCTAACACTAACCCTAACCCTAATTCTAACCCTAAACCTAAACCTAATCCTAACCCTAACCCTAACGCAAAACTAACCTTAACCCTTACCCTAACTCTAACCCTAACCCTAACGCAAACCTTACCCTAACCCTAACCCTAACCCTAACCCTAATCCTAACACTAACGCAAACCTAACCCTAACTCTAACCCTAACCCTATAGCTAACCCTAACCTTAAAATTAACACTAACCTTAACGTAAACCTAACCCTAACCCTAACCCTAACCTAACCCTCACCCTAACGCAAATATAATCTTATCCCTATCCCTAACACTAACCGTAACGCATACCTAACCCTAACCCTAACCCTAACCCTTACGCAAACCTAATCCTAACCCTAACCCTTACACTAACCCTAACCCTAATCCTAACACAAACCTAAACTTAACCCTAACCCTAACCCTAAAGCGTACCTAACCCTAACCGTAACCCTAACACTAAAGCAAACCTAAATCTAACCCTAACCCTAACCCTAAACCCTACCCTAACCCTAACCCTAACCCTAACCATAATCCTAACACAAATCTAAACCTAACCCTAACCCTAACCCTAACGCATTCCTTACCCTAACCCTAACTCTAACCCTAACGCAAACCTAATCCTAAACCTAACCCTAATCCTAACCCTAACCCTAACCCTAACCCTAACCCTAACCCTAACCCTAATCCTAACCGTAACCCTAACGCAAACCTAACCCTAACCGTAACCCTAACCCTAACCCCTAACCCTAACCCTAACACTAGCCCTAACGCTAACCTAACCCTAACACTAACCCTAACCCTAACCCTCACGCAAACCTAACCCTAACCCTAAACCTTACCCTAACCATAACCCTAACCCTAACTAACCATAACCATAACTCAAACCTAAACCTAACCCTAACCCTAACCCTAAACCTAAAGCAAACCTAAACCTAAACCTAACCCTAACCCTAACCCTAACCCTAACCCTTATCCTAACCCTAACCCTAACGCAAACCTAACCCTAACCCTAACCCTAACCCTAACCCCTAACGCTAACCTAACCCTAACCCTAACCCTAACCCTAAACCTATCGCAAACCTAACCCTAACCCTAACCCTAACCCTAACCATTACGCAAACTTAATCCTAACCCTAACCCTAACCCTAACCCTAAACCCTAGCCCTAACCCTAACCCAAACCCTAACCCTAAGCCGAAACCTAAACTTAACCCTAATCCTAAACTAACCCTAACCCTAACCCTAACCCTAACCATACCCTAACCCTAACCCTAACCCTAACCCTAACCCTAAACCTAAACCCTAACCTAATCCACCCTAACCTAACCATAAAACTAACCCTAACCCTAAACACTAAACCTAACCCTAACCTAACACTAACCCTAACCCTAACCCTAACCTAAGCCTAACACTTACCCTAACCCTAACCCTAAACCTAACCCTAACCCTAACGCAAACCTATCCCTAAAACTACCCCTAAACCTAACACTAACCCTAACGCAAACCTAACCCTAACCCTAACCCTAACCCTAACCCTAACCCTAACCCTAACCCTAACCCTAACGCATAACTAACCCTAACCCTAACCCAAATCCTAACCCTAACGCAAACCTAACCCTAACCATAACCCTATCCCTAACCCTAACACAAATCTAACCCTAACCCTAACCCTAACCCTAAACCTAAACCAAACGCTAACCCTAACGCAATCCTAAACCTAACCCTAAACCTAACCCTAACCCTAACGCAAAACTAACCGTAACCCTAACCCTAACCCTAACGCAATCCTAACCCTAACCCTATGTCTAACCCTAAACATAAACCTAACCCTAAACCTAACCCTAACCATAATACTAAAGCTAACCTAAACCTAGCCAAATACTAACCCTAACCGTAACCCTAACCCTATCCCTAACCCTAACCTTAACACTAAACCTTACCCTATATCTTAACCCTAATCCCTAAACCTAACCCTAAACCTAACCCTAACGCTAACTTAAACCTAACCCTAACCCAAACCATAACCCTAAACCTATCACTAACCCTAACCCTAAACCTAAAACTAACCCTAACCCTAACCCTAACCCTGACCCTAAACATCACACTAAACCTAACGCTAAACCTAAACTTAATCCTAAAACCTAACCCTAACCCTAACCCTAACGCAAATATAACTCTAATCCAAAGCCTAACCCTAACCCTAACCCTAACGCAAATCTAACCATAAACCTAACACTAACCCTAACCCTAACCCTAACGCAAACCTAACCCTAACCATAACCCTATCCCTAACCCTAACACAAATCTAACCCTAACCCTAACCCTAACCCTAAACCTAAACCAAACGCTAACCCTAACGCAATCCTAAACCTAACCCTAAACCTAACCCTAACCCTAACGCAAAACTAACCGTAACCCTAACCCTAACCCTAACCCTAAACCTAACCATAAACCTAACCCTAACGCAAACGTAAACCTAACCCTAACCCTAACACTAAACCTAACCCTAACCCTAACCCTAATAAAAACCTTACCCTAACCCTAACACTTACCCTAACTCTAACCCTAAACCTAACCTTAACCCTAACCCTAACGCAAACTTAACTCTAAACCTAACCCTAACCGTAACCTAAACCTAACACTAAACCTAATGCAAACCTAACCCTAAACCTAATCCTGACCCTAACCCTAACCGTAATGCAAACATAACCCTAACACTAACCTTAACCCTTATCCTAACCCTAAACCTAATCCTATCCCTAACAATATCCTTAACGCAAACGTAACCCTAAACCTAACCCTAACCATAAAACCCTAACGCTAACCCTAACACTAACCCTAACGCAAAACCTAACCCTAACCCTAACCCTAACCCTAAGACTAACACTAACCTGAACCCGAAACCGAACCCGAACTCGAACCCGAACCCGAACCATAACACTAACCCTAACCCTAACCCTAACACTTAACATAACCCTAACCCTAACACTAACCCTAAGCCTAACCCTAACCCTAAACCTAACCCTAACCCTAACTCTAATGCAAACCTAACCCTAACCATAACCCTAAACCTAACGCAAACTTAACAATAACCCTATACCTAACACTAATCTTAACCCTAACCATAACCCTAATGCAAACCTAACACTAACCCTAACCCTAACCCTAACACTAACCCTAAAGCTAACCTAAACCTAACCCAAATCCTAACCCTAACCGTAACCCTAACCCTAACCCTAACCCTAAACTTAACGCTAAACCTTACCCTAAATCATAACTTAACACTAATCCCTAACCCTAACCCTAAACCTAACCCTAACGCTAACTGAAACCTAATCCTAACCCAAACCCTAAACCTAAACCTAACCCTAACCCTAACCCTAACCCTAACCCTAACACTAACCTAACCCTAATCCTAACCCTAACCATCACACTAAACCTAACCTTAAACAGAAACTTAACCCTAAAACCTAACCCTGACCCTAACCCTAACGCAAATCTAACCCTAATCCAAAGCCTAAACCTAACCCTAACCCTAACGCAAACCTAACCATAAACCTAACCCTAAGCCTAACCCTAACCCTAACCATAAACCTAACACTAACCCTAACCATAACCCTAACGCAAACGCTAACCCTAACCCTAACACTAACCCTCACCCTAACTCTATACCCTAACCCTAACCCTACCCTAACCTATACCTAACCCTAACCCTAACCCTAACGCAAAACCTAACCCTAACCCTAAGCCTAACACTAACCCTCACCCTAACTCTATACGCTAACCCTAACCCTACCCTAACCTATACCTAACCCTAACCCTAACCCTAACGCAAAACCTAACCCTAACCCTAAGCCTAACCCTAACCCTAACCCTAACGCAAACCTAACCTTATCCCTATCCCTAACACTAACCGTAACGCATACCTAACCCTAACCCTATCCCTAACCCTTACGCAAGCCTAACCCTAACACTAACCCTTACCCTAACCCTAACCCTTATCATAACACAAACCTAAACTAAACCCTAACCCTAACCCTAAAGCATACCTAACCCTAACCGTAACCCTAACCCTAAAGCAAACCTAAATCTAACCCTAACCCTAACCCTAAACCTAACCCTAATCCTAACCCTAACCCTAACCCTAATCCTAACACAAATCTAAACCTAACCCTAACCCTAACCCTAACGCATACCTAACCCTAACCTTACCCCTAACCCTAACGCAAACCTAATCCTAAATCTAACCCTAACCCTAAACCTATCCCTAACCCTAACCCTAACCCTACTCATAACCCTAACCCTAACGCAAACCTAACCATAACCCTAACCCTAACCCTAACCCCTAACCCTAACCCTAACCCTATGCCTAACCCTAAACATAACCCTAACCATAAACTTAACCTTAATGCAAACCTAACCCTAAACTTAACGCTAACCATAATATCCTAACGCTAACCCTAACCCTAACCCAAACACTAACGCAAACCTAACCCTAAACCTAACCCTAACACTAACCCTAACGCTAACCCTAACCGAACCGGAACCCGAACCCGAACCCGAACCATAACACTAACCCTAAACCTATCCCTAACCCTAAACCTAACCCTAACCCTAACACTAAACCTAAACCTAAACCTAACCCTAACCCTAACCCTAACCCTAACACTAAACCTAACCTAAACCTTAACTTAAACCTAAACCTGAACCCTAAATTAAACCTAACCCTAACCCTAACCCTAATGATAACCTAAACCTAACCCTAACCCAAACCCTAACACTAACCCTAACCCTAACCCTAACCCTAAACCTAACCCTAACCCTAACACTAAAGCTAACCTAAACCTAGCCAAATCCTAACCCTAACCGTAACCCTAACCCTAACTCTAACCTTAACACTAAACCTTTTCCTATATCTTAACTTAACCCTAATCCCTAAACCTAACACTAAACCTAACCCTAACGCTAACTTAAACCTAACCCTAACCCAAAACTTAACCCTAAACCTATCACTAACCCTAACCCTAAACCTAAAACTAACACTAACCCTAACCCTAAACATCACACTAAACTTAACGCTAAACCTAAACTTAACCATAAACCTAACCCTAACCCTAACCCTAACACAAATCTAACCCTAATCCAAAGCCTAACCCTAACCCTAACCCTAACGCAAACTTAACCATAAACCTAACACTAACCCTAACCCTAACCCTAACGCAAACCTCACCCTAACCCTAACCCTAACGCAAACGTATTTCTAACCCTAACACTAACCCTAAACCTAAGCATAAACCTAACCCTAACGCAAACGTAAACCTAACCCTAACCCTAACACTAAACCTAACCCTAAACCTAACCCTAATGCAAACCTAACACTAACCGTAACCCTAACCCTAACTCTAACCCTAAACCTAACCATAACCCTAACCCTAACCCTAACGCAAACCTAACCATAAACCTAACACTATCCCTAACCCTAACCCTAACGCAAAACTAACCGTAACCCTAACCCTAACCCTAACGCAATCCTAACCCTAACCCTATGTCTAACCCTAAACATAAACCTAACCCTAAACCTAACCCTAACCATAATACTAAAGCTAACCTAAACCTAGCCAAATACTAACCCTAACTGTAACCCTAACCCTATCCCTAACCCTAACCTTAACACTAAACCTTACCCTATATCTTAACCCTAATCCCTAAACCTAACCCTAAACCTAACCCTAACGCTAACTTAAACCTAACCCTAACCCAAACCCTAACCCTAAACCTATCACTAACCCTAACCCTAAACCTAAAACTAACCCTAACCCTAACCCTAACCCTGACCCTAAACATCACACTAAACCTAACGCTAAACCTAAACTTAATCTAAAACCTAACCCTAACCCTAACCCTAACGCAAATATAACTCTAATCCAAAGCCTAACCCTAACCCTAACCCTAACGCAAATCTAACCATAAACCTAACACTAACCCTAACCCTAACCCTAACGCAAACCTCATCCTAACCCTAACCCTAACGCAAACGTAACCCTAACCCTAACCCTAACGCTAAACCTAACCATAAACCTAA
Source organism: Rhinolophus sinicus (assembly GCF_057876585.1). Taxonomy (NCBI): domain Eukaryota; kingdom Metazoa; phylum Chordata; class Mammalia; order Chiroptera; family Rhinolophidae; genus Rhinolophus; species Rhinolophus sinicus. The sequence continues at coordinate 111,043,753 of NC_142517.1, read as the reverse complement.
CCCTAACGCAAACGTAAACCTAACCCTAACCCTAACACTAAACCTAACCCTAACCCTAACCATAATAAAAACCTAACCCTAACCCTAACACTTACCCTAACTCTAACCCTAAACCTAACCTTAACCCTAACCCTAACGCAAACTTAACTCTAAACCTAACCCTAACCGTAACCCTAAACCTAACACTAACACTAACCCTAACGCAAAACCTAACCCTAACCCTAACCCTAACCCTAATCCTAACCCTAACCCTAAACACTAACCATAACTCTAACCCTAAACCTAACCCTAACGTAACCCTAAGGCAAACCTAACCCTAACCCTAACCCTAACCCTAACCCTAACCCTAACCCTAACCCTAACCCTAATCCTAATGCAAACCTAACCCTAAACCTAATCCTGACCCTAACCCTAACCGTAATGCAAACATAACCCTAACACTAACCTTAACCCTTATCCTAACCCTAAACCTAATCCTATCCCTAACAATATCCTTAACGCAAACGTAACCCTAAACCTAACCCTAACCATAAAACCCTAACGCTAACCCTAACACTAACCCTAACGCAAAACCTAACCCTAACCCTAACCCTAACCCTAAGACTAACACTAACCTGAACCCGAAACCGAACCCGAACCCGAACCCGAACCCGAACCATAACACTAACCCTAACCCTAACCCTAACACTTAACATAACCCTAACCCTAACACTAACCCTAAGCCTAACCCTAACCCTAAACCTAACCCTAACCCTAACTCTAATGCAAACCTAACCCTAACCATAACCCTAACCCTAACGCAAACTTAACAATAACCCTATACCTAACACTAATCTTAACCCTAACCCTAACCCTAATGCAAACCTAACACTAACCCTAACCCTAACCCTAACACTAACCCTAAAGCTAACATAAACCTAACCCAAATCCTAACCCTAACCGTAACCCTAACCCTAACCCTAACCCTAAACTTAACGCTAAACCTTACCCTAAATCTTAACTTAACACTAATCCCTAACCCTAACCCTAAACCTAACCCTAACGCTAACTGAAACCTAATCCTAACCCAAACCCTAAACCTAAACCTAACCCTAACCCTTACCCTAACCCTAACCCTAACCCTAAAACTAACCTAACCCTAATCCTAACCCTAACCATCACACTAAACCTAACCTTAAACAGAAACTTAACCCTAAAACCTAACCCTGACCCTAACCCTAACGCAAATCTAACCCTAATCCAAAGCCTAAACCTAACCCTAACCCTAACGCAAACCTAACCATAAACCTAACCCTAAGCCTAACCCTAACCCTAACCATAAACCTAACACTAACCCTAACCCTAACCCTAACGCAAACGCTAACCCTAACCCTAACACTAACCCTCACCCTAACTCTATACCCTAACCCTAACCCTACCCTAACCTATACCTAACCCTAACCCTAACCCTAACGCAAAACCTAACCCTAACCCTAAGCCTAACCCTAAGCCTAACCCTAACGCAAACCTAACCTTATCCCTATCCCTAACACTAACCGTAACGCATACCTAACCCTAACCCTATCCCTAACCCTTACGCAAGCCTAACCCTAACACTAACCCTTACCCTAACCCTAACCCTTATCATAACACAAACCTAAACTTAACCCTAACCCTAACCCTAAAGCATACCTAACCCTAACCGTAACCCTAACCCTAAAGCTAACCTAAACCCAGCCAAATCCTAACCCTAACCGTAACCCTAACCCTAACCCTAACCTTAACACTAAACCTTTTCCTATATCTTAACTTAACCCTAATCCCTAAACCTAACACTAAACCTAACCCTAACGCTAACTTAAACCTAACCCTAACCCAAAACTTAACCCTAAACCTATCACTAACCCTAACCCTAAACCTAAAACTAACACTAACCCTAACCCTAAACATCACACTAAACTTAACGCTAAACCTGAACTTAACCCTAAAACCTAAACCTAACCCTAACCCTAACACAAATCTAACCCTAATCCAAAGCCTAACCCTAACCCTAACCCTAACGCAAACTTAACCATAAACCTAACACTAACCCTAACCCTAACCCTAACGCAAACCTCACCCTAACCCTAACCCTAACGCAAACGTAATTCTAACCCTAACACTAACCCTAAACCTAAGCATAAACCTAACCCTAACGCAAACGTAAACCTAACCCTAACCCTAACACTAAACCTAACCCTAAACCTAACCCTAATGCAAACCTAACACTAACCGTAACCCTAACCCTAACTCTAACCCTAAACCTAACCATAACCCTAACCCTAACCCTAACGCAAACCTAACCATAAACCTAACACTATCCCTAACCCTAACCCTAACGCAAACCTCACCCTAACCATAACCCTATCGCAAACGTAACCCTAACCCTAACCCTAAACCTAACCCTAACCCTAACCCTAACGCAAACCTAACCCTAACCCTAACCCTAACCCTAACCCCAACCCTAACCCTAACCCTAACCCTAACGCAAACCTAACCTTAACAATAACCCTAACCCTAACGCAAACGTAAACCTAACCCTAACCCTAACACTAAACCTAACCCTAACCCTAACCCTAATGCAAACCTAACTCTAACCGTAACCCTAACCCTAACTCTAACCCTAAACCTAACCCTAACCCTAACCCTAACCCTAACCCTAACCAAACGCAAACCTAACCCTAACCCTAACCCTAACCCTAACCCTAGCCCTAACGCAAACCTAACCCTAAACCTAATCCTAATGCAGACTGGTGCAGCCGTTATGGAAGGCAGTGTGGAGGTTCCTCAAAGAATTACGAATAGAATTGCCGTATGACCCAGCAATCCCTGTCCTGGGTATCTACCCAATAAATCTGATAACCTTTAGAGATAAAGACACGTGTGCTCCAATGTTCATTGCAGCTTTGTTTACAGTGGCCAAGACATGGAAACAACCAAAATGTCCTTCGATAGATGAATGGATAAAGAAGTTGTGGTACATATACACAATGGAATACTATTTGGCAGTGAGAAAAGATGATATAGGAACATTTGTGACAACATGGATGGATCTTGAGAGAGTAATGCTGAGCGAAACAAGTCAGACAGAAAAAGCAGAGAACCATGTGATTTCACTGATATGTGGTATATAAACCAAAAACAACAAAAGAACAAGACAAACAAATGAGAAACAGAAACTCATAGACACGGACAATAGTTTAGTGGTTGCCAGAGGGTAAGGGGGGTGGGGGGGGAGGTGAGGGTAAGGGGGATCGAATATATGGTGATGGAAGAACTGACTCTGGGTGATTAACATACAATGGGATTTATAGATGATGTAATACAGAATTGTACACCTGAAATCTATGTAATTTTACTAACAATTGTCACCCCAATAAATTTAATTAAAAAAATAAAAATAAAAAAAATAAAAAATAAACCTAATCCTAACCCTAACCCTAACCGTAATGCAAATATAACCCTAACACTAACCCTAACCCTGATCCTAACCCTAAACCTAACTCTAAAACAAACCTAACCCTAACCCTAACCCTAACCGTAACCCTAATCCTAACCCTAACCCTAACGCAAACCTAACCCTACCCATAACCCTAACCCTAACGCAAACTTAACACTAACTCTAAACCAACACTAAACAAAACCCTATCCCTAACCCTAATGCAAACCTAAACCTAACCCTAACCCTAAACCTAACAATAAAGCTAACCTAAACCTAGCCAAATCCTAACCCTAACCGTAACCGTAACCCTAACCCTAACCCTAACCTTAACACTAAACTTTACCCTATATCTTAACTTAACCCTAATCCCTAAACCTAACCCTAAACCTAACCCTAACGCTAACTTAAACCTAACCCTAACCCAAACCCTAACCCTAAACCTAACACTAACCTAACCCTAAACCTAAAACTAACCCTAACCCTAACCCTAACCCTAACCCTGAACATCACACTAAACCTAACCCTAAACCTAAACTTAACCCTAAAACCTAACCCTAACCCTAACCCTAACGCAAATCTAAACCTAATCCAAAGCCTAACCCTAACCATAACCCTAACGCAAACCTAACCATAAACCTAACACTAAACGTAACCCTAAACCTAACGCAAACCTCACCCTAACCATAACCCTAACGCAAACGTAACCCTAACCCTAACCCTAACCCTAAACCTAACCATAAACCTAACCCTAACGCAAACGTAAACCTAACCCTAACCCTAACACTAAACCTAACCCTAACCCTAACCCTAATAAAAACCTAACCCTAACACTAACACTAACCCTTCTCTAACTCTATACCTAACCCTAACCCTAACCCTAACGCAAACCTAACCCTAACCCTAACCCTAACCCTAACCCTAACCCTAACCCTAACCCTAACCCTAACCCTAATGCAAACCTAACCCTAAACCTAATCCTAACCCTAACCCTAACCGTAATGCAAACATAACCCTAACACTAACCCTAACCCTTATCCTAACCCTAAACCTAATCCTAACCCTAACACTATCCTTAACGCAAACGTAACCCTAACCCTAACCCTAACCATAAAACCCTAACGCTAACCCTAAACTGGACCCTAACCCTTACACTAAACCCTAGCCCTAACCCTAACACTAACCCTAACGCAAAACCTAACCCTATCCTAACCCTAACCCTAAGACTAACACTAACCTGAACCGGAAACCGAACCCGAACCCGAATCCGAACTCGAACCCGAACCATAACACTAACCCTAACCCTAAACATAACACTAAACCTAACCCTAACCCTAACACTAACACTAACCCTAACCCTAACCCTAACCATAACCCTAACGCAAACCTAACATTAACCATAACACTAACCCTAACGCAAACATAAACCTAACCCTAACCCTAACCCTAATGCAAAGCTAACCCTAACCGTAACCCTAACCCTAACTCTAACCCTAAACCTAACCATAACCCTAACCCTAACGCAAACCTAACCCTAACCCTAACCCTAACCCTAACCCTAACCCTAACCCTAACCCTAACGCAAACCTAACCATAAACCTAACACTATCCCTAACCCTAACCCTAACGCAAGCCTCACCCTAACCATAACCCTAACGCAAACGTAACCCTAACCCTAAACCTAACCCTAAACCTAAACCTAACCCTAACCCTAACGCAAACCTAACCCTAACCCTAACCCTAACCCTAACCCTAACCCTAACCCTAACGCAAACCTAACCTTAACCATAACCCTAACCCTAACGCAAACGTAAACCTAACCCTAACCCTAACACTAAACCTAACCCTAACCCTAACCCTAATGCAAACCTAACTCTAACCGTAACCCTAACCCTAACTCTAACCCTAAACCTAACCCTAACCCTAACCCTAACGCTAACGCAAACCTAACCCTAACCCTAACCCTAACCCTAACCCTAACCCTAACCCTAACCCTAACGCAAACCTAACCCTAAACCTAATCCTAATTCAGACTGGTGCAGCCGTTATGGAAGGCAGGGTGGAGGTTCCTCAAAGAATTACGAATAGAATTGCCGTATGACCCAGCAACTCCTGTCCTGGTTATCTACACAATAAATCTGATAACCTTTAGAGATAAAGACACGTGTGCTCCAATGTTCATTGCAGCTTTGTTTACAGTGGCCAAGACATGGAAACAACCAAAATGTCCTTCGATAGATGAATGGATAAAGAAGTTGTGGTACATATACACAATGGAATACTATTTGGCAGTGAGAAAAGAGGATATAGGAACATTTGTGACAACATGGATGGATCTTGAGAGAGTAATGCTGAGCGAAATAAGTCAGACAGAAAAAGCAGAGAACCATGTGATTTCACTGATATGTGGTATATAAACCAAAAACAACAAAAGAACAAGACAAACAAATGAGAAACAGAAACTCATAGACACGGACAATAGTTTAGTGGTTGCCAGAGGGTAAGGGGGGTGGGGGGGGAGGTGAGGGTAAGGGGGATCGAATATATGGTGATGGAAGAACTGACTCTGGGTGATGAACATACAATGGGATTTATAGATGATGTAATACAGAATTGTACACCTGAAATCTATGTAATTTTACTAACAATTGTCACCCAAATAAATTTAATTAAAAAAATAAAAATAAAAAAAATGAAAAATAAACCTAATCTTAACCCTAACCGTAATGCAAATATAACCCTAATACTAACCCTAACACTAATCCTAACCCTAAACCTAACTCTAAAACAAACCTAACCCTAACCCTAACCCTAACCGTAACCCTAATCCTAACCCTAACCCTAACGCAAACCTAACCCTAACCATAACACTAACCCTAACGCAAACTTAACACTAACCCTAAACCAACACTAAACCTAACCCTAACCCTAACCCTAATGCAAACCTAACCCTAACCCTAACCCTAACCCTAACCCTAACACTAAAGCTAACCTAAACCTAGCCAAACCCTAACCCTAACCCTAACCATCACACTAAACCTAACCCTGAACAGAAACTTAACCCTAAAACCTAACCCTAACCCTAACCCTACCGCAAATCTAACCCTAATCCAAAGCCTAACCCTAACCCTAACCCTAACGCAAACCTAACCATAAACCTAACACTAACCCTAACCCTAACCCTAACGCAAATCTCACCCTAACCGTAACCCTAAGGCAAACGTAACCCTAACCCTAACCGTAAACCTAAACCTAACCCTAACCCTAACTCAAACCTAACCCTAACCCTAAACCTAACCCTAACTTTAACGCAAACCTAACCCTAAACCTAACCCTAACCCTAACCCTAACCCTAACCCTAACCCTAACCCTAACCCTAACCCGAAACATAACCTTAACCCTAACCATAAACCTAACCATAACCCTAACCCTAACGCAAACCTAACCCTAACCGTAACCCTAACCCTAACTCTAAACCTAAACCTAACCATAACACTAACCCTAACGCAAACGTAAACCTAACCCTAACCCTAACCCTAATGCAAACCTAACCCTAACCGTAACCCTAACCCTAACTCTAACCCTAAACCTAACCATAACCCTAACCCTAACGCAAACCTAACCCTAACCCTAACCCTAACCCTAACACTAACCCTAACCCTAACCCTAAACCTAACACTAACGCAAACCCAACCCTAAACCTAATCCTAACCCTAAACCTAACCGTAATGCAAACATAACCCTAACACTAACCCTAACCCTAATCCTAACCCTAAACCTAACTCTAACACAAACCTCACACTAACCCTAACCCTAACCGTAACCCTAACACTAACCCTAACCCTAACGCAAACCTAACCCTAACCATAACCCTAACCCTAACGCAAACTTAACACTAACCCTAAACCAACACTAAACCTAACCCTAACCCTAAACCTAATGCAAACCTAATCCTAACCCTAACTCTAACACTAGAGCTAACCTAAACCTAGCCCAAATCCTAACCCTAACCGTAACCCTAACCCTAACCCTAACCCTAACCCTAACCCTAATCCTAACCCTAACCCTAAACACTAACCATAACTCTAACCCTAAACCTAACCCTAACGTAACCCTAACGCAAACCTAACCCTAACCCTAACCCTAACCCTAACCCTAACCCTAACCCTAATCCTAAGGCAAACCTAACCCTAAACCTAATCCTAACCCTAACCCTAACCGTAATGCAAACATAACCCTAACACTAACCCTAACCCTAATCCTAACCCTAAACCTAATCCTAACCCTAACACTATCCTTAACGCAAACGTAACCCTAACCCTAACCCTAACCATAAAACCCTATCGCTAACCCTAAACTGGACCCTAACCCTTACACTAAACCCTAGCCCTATCCCTAACACTAAACCTAACGCAAACCCTAACCCTAACCCTAACCCTAACCCTAACCCTAACCCTAAAACCTAACCCTTACCCTAACCCTAACGCAAATCTAAACCTAATCCAAAGCCTAACCCTAACCCTAACCCTAACGCAAACCTAACCATAAACCTAACCCTAACCCTTACCCTAACCATAAACCTAACACTAACCCTAACAATAACCCAAACGCAACCTCACCCTAACCCTAACCCTAACGCAAACGTAACCCTAACCCTAAACCTAACCCTACCCTAACGCAAACCTAACCCTAACCCTAACCCTAACCCTAACCCTAACCCTAACCCTAACGCAAACCTAACCCTAACCATAACCCTAACCCTAACGCAAACGTAATCCTAACCCTAACCCTAACACTAAACCTAACCCTAACCCTAACCCTAACCCTAATGCAAACCTAACCCTAACCCTAACCCTAACCCTAACTCTAACCTTAAAGCGAACCCTAACCCTAACCCTAACGCAAACCTAACCCTAACCCTAACCCTAACCCTAACCATAAAACTAACCCTAACCCTAAACCTAACCCTAACCTTAAACCTAACCCTAAACCTAACCCTAACGCTAACTTAAACCTAACCCTAACCCAAACCCTAACCCTAAACCTAACCCTAACCCTAACCCTAACTTTAACATTAAAGCGAACCCTAAACCTAACCCTAACGCAAACCTAACCCTAACCCTAACCCTAAAGTTAACCCTAACCCTAACCCTAACCCTAAAAACTAGCCTAAACCCTAACCATAACCCTAACAGTACCTCAAACTAACCCTAACCCTAACCCTAACCCAATACCTAACCTTATCCCTAATCCAAAAGTAACACTAACCCTAACCCTAACCCTAACGCAAACCCTAACCCTAACCCTAACCCTAACACTAACCCTAACCCTAACCCGAACACGAAACCGAAACCGAACCCGAACCCGAACACGAACCATAACACTAACCCTAAACCTAACCCTAACCCTAAACCTAACCCTAACCCTAACACTAAACCTAACCCTAAACCTAACCTTAACTCTAACCCTATCCCTAACACTAAACCTAACCTAAACCTAAACTTAACTCTAAACCCTTAACCTAAACCTAACCCTAACCCTAACCCTAACCCTAACGCTAAACTAAACCTAACTCTTACTCAAACCCTAACAATAACCCTAACCCTAACCCTAACTGTAACCCTAAATCTAACCCTAACCCTAACCCTAACCATAACCCTAACACTAAACCTAACCCTAAACCTAAACTTAACCCAAAATCCTAATCCTAAACCTAACTATAAAACAAACCTATCCCTATCCCTAACGCAAAAGTAACCCTAACCCTAACCCTAAACCTAACCCTAACCCTAACCCTAACACTAACCCTAAACCTAACGCAAACCTAACCCTAACCCTAACCCTAAACCTAACCCTAATCCTAACGCAAAACTAAACCTAACCATAAACCTAACCCTAACGCAAATGTAAACCTAACCCTAAACCTAACACTAAACCTAACCCTAACCCTAACCCTAATGCAAACCTAAACCTAATCCTAACCCTAACGCTAACTCTAACCCTAAACCTAACACTAACCCTAACCCTAAAGCAAACCTAACCCTAACCCTAATCCTAACCCTAACCCTAACCCTAACGGAAACCTAACCCTAACCCTAATCCTAACCCTAACCCTAACCGTAATGCAAACATAACCCTAACACTAACCCTAACCCTAATCCTAACCCTAAACCTAATTCTAACCCTAACACTATCCTTAAAGCAAACGTAACCCTAACCCTCACCCTAACCATAAAACCCTAACGCTAACCCTAAACCGGACCCTAACCCTTACACTAAACTCTAGCCCTAACCCTAACACTAACCCTAACGCAAACCCTAACTCTAACCCTAACCCTAACCCTAACCTAACACTAATCTGAACCGGAAACCGAACACGAACCCGAACCCGAACCCAAACACGAACCATAACACAAACCCTAACCCTAACCCTAACACTAAACCTAACCCTAACCCTAACACTAAACCTAACCCTAAACCTAACCCTAACTCAAACCCTAATCCTACCCTAACCTAAACCTAACACTAACTCTAACCCTAACCCTAAACCTAAACCCTAAAGCTAACCCTAACCTAACAGAAACCCTACCCTAACACTAACCTAAGCCTATCTCTAACCCTAAACCTAAACCTAAACCTAACCCAAACCCTAACCCTAACCTAAACCGAACCCAAACCCGAACCCGAACCCGAACACGAACCATAACACTAAACTTAACCCTAACCCTTACCCTAAACCTAACCCTAAACCTTACCCTAACACTAAACATAATCCTAAACCTAAACCAAAACCCTAAAACCACCCTAAACCTAACCCTAACGGTAACCTAAATGTAACCCAAACTCTAACCCTAAACCTAACTCTAACACTAAACCTAACCCTAAACCTAAACTTAACCCTAAAGCCTAACCCTAACCCTAAAACTAACCCTAACGCTAATCCTAACCCTAACCCTAAAACACTAAACCTAACCCTAAACCTAAAAGTAACCCTAAACACTAAGACTAACCCTAACCCGAACTCTAACGCTAACCTAACCCTAAGCCAAACCATAACCCTAACACTAACCCTACCCTAACCTAACCCTAACACTAAACCTAACCCTAAAGCTAAACCCTAAACCTAACCCTAACCTAACACTAACCCTACCCTAACCCTAACTTAAGCATATCTCTAACCCTAACCCTAACCATAAACCTAAACCTAACCCTTCCCCTGATGCAACCCTAACCCTAAACCTAACCCTAACCCTAACCCTAACGCAAACCTAACCCTAACCCTAATCCTAACCCTAATGCAAACCTAACCCTAACCCTAACCCTAATACTAACTATAACCCTAACCCTAACACTAAACCAAACCATAAAACTAAACTTAACCCTAAAGCCTCTCCCTAACCCTAACCTTAACCCTAACCCTAAACCTAACCGTAAAATTAACCCTAACCTTAACACTAACTCTAATGCAAACCTAACCCTAACGCTAACCCAAAACCTAACTCTAACCCTAAACCTAACCAAAACCCTAACCCTAACGCAAAACCTAACCATAACACTAACCCTAACTCTAACCCTAACCCTAACCCTAACGCAAACCTAACCCTAAACCTAATCCTAACCCTAACCCTAACCCTAACCCTAATCCTACCCCAAACACTAAACCTAAAACTAACCCTAACCCTGACACTAATCATAACAATAACTCTCATCCTAACCCTAACGCTAAACCTAAACCAAAACCTAAACTTAACCCTAAACCCTAACCCTAACCCTAACCCTAACGCAAACCTAAACCTAACCCTAACCCAAACCCAAACCCTAACCTTAACTCTAACCCTAAACCTAACCCTAACACTAACCCTAACGCAAACCTTACCCTAACCCTAACCCTAACCCTAACACTAAGCCTAACGCATACCTAACTCTAACCCTAATCCTAACTCTAACCCTAACGCTAACTTAACCCTAACCGTAACCCCAAACCCTAACACTAACCCTAACCCTAACCATTACCCTAACGAAAACCTAACCCTAACCCTAACCCTAACCCTAACCCTAAACCTAACCCTAACGCAAACTTAACCCTAACCCTAAACCTAAACATAACCCTAACCCTAACCCTAATCCTAACCCTAACGCAAACCTAACCCTAACCCTAACCCTTACCCTAACCCTAACACTAAACCTAACCCTAAACCTTAACTTAAACCTAAACCCTTACCCTAACCCTAACCCTAACACTAAACCTAACCCAAAACCTAAACTTAACCCTAAACCCAAACCCTAAATCTAACCCAAAACAAAGCTAACCCTAACCCTAAAACTAACCCTAACCCTAACGCTAACGTAACCCTAACCATAACCCTAACCCTAAGGAAACGTAACGCTACCCTAACCCTAACATAAAACCTAACACTAACCCTAACCCTAACCGTAAACCTAACTCTAATCCTAAACCTAACCCTAACCCTAACCCTAACGCAAACCTACCCCTAACACTAACCCTAACCCTAATGCAAAAATACACCTAACCCTAACCCTAACACTAAACCTAACCCTAAAACTAAACTTAACTCTAAAGCCTAACCCTAACCCTAACCCTAACCCTATCCGTAACCCTAACCCTAACCGTAAAATTAACCCTAACCTTAACACTAACACTAGTGCAATCCTAACCCTAACCCTAACCCTAAACCTAACTCTAACCCTAAACCTACCCTAACCCTAATCTTAACGCAAACCTAACCCTAACCCTAACCCTAACCCTAACCCTAACCCTAACGAAAACCTAAACCTAACCCTAATCCTAACCCTAACCCTAACCCTAACCCTAACACTAACACTAACGCTAACCTAAACCTAACCCTAACCCAAACCCTAACACTAACCCTAACCCTAACCATAACCCTAACGCAAACCTAACCCTAAACCTAACCCTAACCCTAACCCTAACCCTAACCCAAACCCTAACACTAAACCTAAACATAACGCAAACCTAACACTAACCCTAATCCTAACCATAACCCTAACCCTAACCCTAACAATAACGCAAACCTAACCCTAACCCTAAACAAAACCCTAAAACTAAACCTTACCCTAAAACTTAACTTAACTCTAAACCCTAACCCTAACCCTAAACCTAACCCTAAAGCTAACCTAAACTTAACCCTAACCCAAAACCTAAGCCTAACCCTAACCCTAACCCTAACCCTAATACTAAACCTAACCCTAAACCTAAACTTAACCCTAAACACTAACCATAATCCTAACCCTAACACAAACCTAACCCTGACCCTAGCCCTAACCCTAACCCTAACCCTAACGCAAAGGTAACCATAACCATAACCCCACCACTAACGAAACTTAACCCTAACCCTAACACTAAACCTAACCCTAACCCTAATCCTAATGCAAACCTAACCCTAACCCTAACCCTAACCCTAACTCTAACACTAAAACTAACCCTAACACTAACCCAAAAGCAAAACTAACCCTAAACATAATCCTAACCCTAACCCTAACCGTAACGCAAACATAACCCTAACACTAACCCTAACCTTATCCTAACCCTAAACCTAATCCTAACCCTAACACTATCCTTAACGCAAACGTAACCCTATCCCTAACTCTAACGATAAAACCATAACGCTAACCCTAAACCGGACGCTAACCCTAACAGTAAACAGTAGCACTAACCCTAACCCTAACCCTAACCTGAAACCGAATCAGAACCCGAACCATAACACAAACCCTAACCCTAAACCTAAAACTAAACCTAAACCTAACCATAACACTAAACCTAACTGTAAACCAAAACCTACCCCTAACTCTAACCCTACCCTAACATAACCCTAACCCTAAACCTAACCCTAACCCTAACCTAAACCCTAAACCTAACCCTAACCTAACCCTAACCCTACCCTAACCCTAACTTAAGCCTATCTCTAAAACTAACACTAACCCTAAACCTACACTAACCCTAATCCTAACGCAAACCTAATCCTAACCATAACCCTAACGTAAACGTATCCCTAAACCTAACCCTAAACCTAACCCTAACAATAAACGTAACCAGAACCCTAACCCTAACGCAATCCTAATCCTAACCCTAACCCTAACGCAAACGTAACCCTAAACCTAACCCTAAACCTAACCCTAACAATAAACGTAACCAGAACCCTAACCCTAACGCAAATCTAACCCTAACCCTAACCCTAATGCAAACCTGAGCCTAAACATAACCCTAACCCTAACCCTAACACTAAACCTAACCCTAAAACTAACTTAAACCTAAAGCCTAACCCTAACCCTAACCCTAACCCTAAACCTAAACCTAAACCTAACCTTAAAATTAAACCTAACCTTAACACTAACCCTAATGCAAACCTAACACTAACCCTAACCCTAAACCTAACTCTAACCCTAAACCTAACCCTAACCCTAACGCAAACCTAACTCTAACCCTAACCCAAACCTTAATATTAATCCTAACCCTAACCATAACCCTAACGAAAACCTAACCATCAACCTAACCCTAACCCTAACCCTAACCCTAACCCTAACCCTAAATCTAACTCAAAACTAACACTAACCCTAATCCTAACCATAACCTTAACCGTACCACAACTTAACCCTAACACTAACCCTAAACCTAACCCAAACGCAAACTTAACCATAACCCTAAAACTAACCATAACCCTAACCCTAACCCTAATCGTAACCCTAATGCAAACCTAACCTTAACCCTAACCCTTACCCTAACTCTAAAACTAAACCTAACCCTAAACCTTAAATTAAACCTAAACCCTAACCCTAACCCTAACCCTAACACTAAACCTTACCCTAAAGCTTAATTTAACCCTAAATCTAACCCTAATTCTAACGCTAACCTAACCCTAACCATAACCCTAACCCTAAGGAAACGTAACCCTAACCCTAAACCTAATACAAAACTTAACCCTAACCCTAACCCTAACCCTAACACTGACTCTAATCCTAAACCTAACCCTAAACCTAACCCTAATGCAAACCTAACCCTAACCCTAAACCTAACCGTAAAATTAACCCTAACCTTAACACTAACACTAATGCAAACCTAACCCTAACCCTAACCCTAAACCTAACTCTAACCATAAACTTAACCCTAACCCTAACCCTAACGCAAACCTAACCCTAACCCTAACCCTAAACCTAACCCTAACCATAACCTTAACCGTAACGCAAACCTAACCCTAACCCTAATCCTAACCATAACCCTAACCCTAACCATAACACTAACACTAACGCTATCCTAAACCTAACCCTAACCCAAACCCTAACACTAACCCTAACCCTAACCATAACCCTACCCCTAACGATACGTTACCCTAACCCCAACCCTAACACTAAACATAACCCTAACCGTAACCCTAATGCAAACTTAACCCTAACCCTAAACCTAACCTTAACCCTAACCCTAACGCAAATCTAACCGTAAACCTAACCCTAACCCTAACACTAATCCTATCCCTAACGAAAACCTAATCCCTAACCTTAATCCTAACCTAACCCTAACCGTAACGCAAACATAACCCTAACACTAACCCTAACCCTAATCCTAACCCTAAACCTAATCCTAACCCTAACACTAACCTTAACGGAAACGTAAACCTAACCCTAACCCTAACCATAAAACCCTATCGCTATCCCTATACCGGACCCTAACCCTATCCCTGATCCCTAGCTCTAACCCTAACACTAACCCTAACGCAAAACCTAAACCTAACCCTAACCCTAACCCGAACCCGAAACCGAACCGGAAACATAACACTAACCCTAACCCTAACCCTAACACTAAACCTAACCCGAATCCTAACACTAAACCTAACCATAAACCTAACACTAACCCTAACCCTACCCTACCCTAACTTAACTCTAACCCTAAACCTGACCCTAAACCTAAACCCTAAACCTAGCCCTAACCAAACACTAACCCAACACTAACCCTAACCTAACCCTATCTCTAACACTAACCCTAACCCTAAACCTACTCTAACCTTAACCCAAACGCAAACCTAACCCTAACCCTAACCCTAACCCTAACGCAAACCTAACCCAAACCTAACCCTAACCCTAAACCTAACCCTAACCCTAACCCTAACGCAAACCTAACCCTAACCCTAATCCTAACCCTAATGCAAACCTAACCCTAACCCTAACCCTAATACTAACTATAACCCTAACCCTAACACTAAACCAAACCATAAAACTAAACTTAACCCTAAAGCCTCTCTAACCCTAACCTTAACCCTAACCCTAAACCTAACCGTAAAATTAACCCTAACCTTAACACTAACACTAATGCAAACCTAACCCTAACGCTAACCCAAAACCTAACTCTAACCCTAAACCTAACCAAAACCCTAACCCTAACGCAAACCTAACCCTAACACTAACCCTAACTCTAACCCTAACCCTAACCCTAACGCAAACCTAACCCTAACCCTAATCCTAACCCTAACCCTAACCCTAACCCTAACACTAACACTAACTTTAACCTAAACCTAACCCTAACCCAAACCCTAACACTAACCCTAACCCTTACCATAACCGTAACGCAAACATAACCCTAAACCTAACCCTAACCCTAACCCTAACCCTAACCCTAAACCTACCCCAAACACTAAACCTAAAACTAACCCTAACCCTGACACTAATCATAACAATAACTCTCATCCTAACCCTAACGCTAAACCTAAACCAAAACCTAAACTTAACCCTAAACCCTAACCCTAACCCTAACCCTAACGCAAACCTAAACCTAACCCTAACCCAAACCCTAACCCTAAACTTAACTCTAACCCTAAACCTAACCCTAACACTAACCCTAACGCAAACCTTACCCTAACCCTAACCCTAACCCTAACACTAAGCCTAACGCATACCTAACCCTAACCCTAATCCTATCTCTAACCCTAACGCTAACTTAACCCTAACCGTATCCCCAAACCCTAACACTAACCCTAACCCTAACCATTACCCTAACGAAAACCTAACCCTAACCCTAACCCTAACCCTAACCCTAAACCTAACCCTAACGAAAACTTAACCCTAACCCTAAACCTAAACATAACCCTAACCCTAACCCTAATCCTAACCCTAACGCAAACCTAACCCTAACCCTAACCCTTACCCTAACCCTAACACTAAACCTAACCCTAAACCTTAACTTAAACCTAAACCCTTACCCTAACCCTAACCCTAACACTAAACCTAACCCAAAACCTAAACTTAACCCTAAACCCAAACCCTAAATCTAACCCAAAACAAAGCTAACCCTAACCCTAAAACTAACCCTAACCCTAACGCTAACGTAACCCTAACCATAACCCTAACCCTAAGGAAACGTAACGCTACCCTAACCCTAACATAAAACCTAACACTAACCCTAACCCTAACCGTAAACCTAACTCTTATCCTAAACCTAACCCTAACCCTAACCCTAACGCAAACCTACCCCTAACACTAACCCTAACCCTAATGCAAACATAAACCTAACCCTAACCCTAACACTAAACCTAACCCTAAAACTAAACTTAACTCTAAAGCCTAACCCTAACCCTAACCCTAACCCTAACCGTAACCCTAACCCTAACCGTAAAATTAACCCTAACCTTAACACTAACACTAGTGCAATCCTAACCCTAACCCTAACCCTAAACCTAACTCTAACCCTAAACCTACCCTAACCCTAATCTTAACGCAAACCTAACCCAAACCCTAACCCTAACCCTAACCCTAACCCTAACGAAAACCTAAACCTAACCCTAATCATAACCCTAACCCTAACCCTAACCCTAACACTAACACTAACGCTAACCTAAACCTAACCCTAACCCAAACCCTAACACTAACCCTAACCCTAACCATAACCCTAACGCAAACCTAACCCTAAACCTAACCCTAACCCTAACCCTAACCCTAACCCAAACCCTAACACTAAACCTAAACATAACGCAAACCTAACACTAACCCTAATCCTAACCATAATCCTAACCCTAACCCTAACAATAACGCAAACCTAACCCTAACCCTAAACCTAACCCTAAAACTAAACCTTACCCTAAAACTTAACTTAACTCTAAACCCTAACCCTAACCCTAAACCTAACCCTAAAGCTAACCTAAACTTAACCCTAACCCAAACCCTAAGCCTAACCCTAACCCTAACCCTAACCCTAATACTAAACCTAACCCTAAACCTAAACTTAACCCTAAACACTAACCATAATCCTAACCCTAACACAAACCTAACCCTGACCCTAGCCCTAACCCTAACCCTAACCCTAACGCAAAGGTAACCATAACCATAACCCCACCACTAACGAAACTTAACCCTAACCCTAACACTAAACCTAACCCTAACCCTAATCCTAATGCAAACCTAACCCTAACCCTAACCCTAACCCTAACTCTAACACTAAAACTAACCCTAACACTAACCCAAAAGCAAAACTAACCCTAAACATAATCCTAACCCTAACACTATCCTTAACGCAAACGTAACCCTAACCCTAACTCTAACGATAAAACCATAACGCTAACCCTAAACCGGACGCTAACCCTAACCGTAAACAGTAGCACTAACCCTAACCCTAACCCTAACCTGAAACCGAATCAGAACCCGAACCCGAACCCGAACCATAACACAAACCCTAACCCTAAACCTAAAACTAAACCTAAACCTAACCATAACACTAAACCTAACTGTAAACCAAAACCTACCCCTAACTCTAACCCTACCCTAACATAACCTAACCCTAACCCTAACCCTAACCCTAACCTAAACCCTAAACCTAACCCTAACCTAACCCTAACCCTACCCTAACCCTAACCTAAGCCTATCTCTAAAACTAACACTAACCCTAAACCTACACTAACCCTAATCCTAACGCAAACCTAATCCTAACCCTAACCCTAACGCAAACGTATCCCTAAACCTAACCCTAAACCTAACCCTAACAATAAACGTAACCAGAACCCTAACCCTAACGCAAACCTAATCCTAACCCTAACCCTAACGCAAACGTAACCCTAAACCTAACCCTAAACCTAACCCTAACAATAAACGTAACCAGAACCCTAACCCTAACGCAAATCTAACCCTAACCCTAACCCTAACCCTAATGCAAACCTGAGCCTAAACATAACCCTAACCCTAACCCTAACACTAAACCTAACCCTAACCCTAACCCTAATGCAAACCTAACCCTAAACCTAATCCTAACCCTAACCCTAACCGTAATGCAAACATAACCCTAACACTAACCCTAACCCTTATCCTAACCCTAAACCTAATCCTAACCCTAACACTATCCTTAACGAAAACGTAACCCTAACCCTAACCCTAACCATAAAACCCTAACGCTAACCCTAAACTGGACCCTAACCCTTACACTAAACCCTAGCCCTAACCCTAACACTAACCCTAACGCAAAACCTAACCCTATCCTAACCCTAACCCTAAGACTAACACTAACCTGAACCGGAAACCGAACCCGAACCCGAACCCGAACCCGAACCCGAACCATAACACTAACCCTAACCCTAAACATAACACTAAACCTAACCCTAACCCTAACACTAACACTAACCCTAACCCTAACCCTAACCCTAACCCTAACGCAAACCTAACATTAACCATAACACTAACCCTAACGCAAACATAAACCTAACCCTAACCCTAACCCTAATGCAAACCTAACCCTAACCGTAACCCTAACCCTAACTCTAACCCTAAACCTAACCATAACCCTAACCCTAACGCAAACCTAACCCTAACCCTAACCCTAACCCTAACCCTAACGCAAACCTAACCATAAACCTAACACTATCCCTAACCCTAACCCTAACGCAAGCCTCACCCTAACCATAACCCTAACGCAAACGTAACCCTAACCCTAAACCTAACCCTAAACCTAAACCTAACCCTAACCCTTACGCAAACCTAACCCTAACCCTATCCCTAACCCTAACCCTAACCCTAACCCTAACCCTAACGCAAACCTAACCTTAACCATAACCCTAACCCTAACGCAAACGTAAACCTAACCCTAACCCTAACACTAAACCTAACCCTAACCCTAACCCTAATGCAAACCTAACTCTAACCGTAACCCTAACCTAACTCTAACCCTAAACCTAACCCTAACCCTAACCCTAACGCTAACGCAAACCTAACCCTAACCCTAACCCTAACCCTAACCCTAACCCTAACCCTAACCCTAACGCAAACCTAACCCTAAACCTAATCCTAATTCAGACTGGTGCAGCCGTTATGGAAGGCAGGGTGGAGGTTCCTCAAAGAATTACGAATAGAATTGCCGTATGACCCAGCAACTCCTGTCCTGGGTATCTACCCAATAAATCTGATAACCTTTAGAGATAAAGACACGTGTGCTCCAATGTTCATTGCAGCTTTGTTTACAGTGGCCAAGACATGGAAACAACCAAAATGTCCTTCGATAGATGAATGGATAAAGAAGTTGTGGTACATATACACAATGGAATACTATTTGGCAGTGAGAAAAGATGATATAGGAACATTTGTGACAACATGGATGGATCTTGAGAGAGTAATGCTGAGCGAAATAAGTCAGACAGAAAAAGCAGAGAACCATGTGATTTCACTGATATGTGGTATATAAACCAAAAACAACAAAAGAACAAGACAAACAAATGAGAAACAGAAACTCATAGACACGGACAATAGTTTAGTGGT
This sequence comes from Rhinolophus sinicus, assembly GCF_057876585.1. NCBI lineage: Eukaryota > Metazoa > Chordata > Mammalia > Chiroptera > Rhinolophidae > Rhinolophus > Rhinolophus sinicus. Next base: position 111,023,538 of record NC_142517.1, on the reverse strand, counting down.
TGCCAGAGGGTAAGGGGGGGGGGGAGGTGAGGGTAAGGGGGATCGAATATATGGTGATGGAAGAACTGACTCTGGGTGATGAACATACAATGGGATTTATAGATGATGTAATACAGAATTGTACACCTGAAATCTATGTAAATTTACTAACAATTGTCACCCAAATAAATTTAATTAAAAAAATAAAAATAAAAAAAATGAAAAATAAACCTAATCCTAACCCTAACCGTAATGCAAATATAACCCTAATACTAACCCTAACACTAATCCTAACCCTAAACCTAACTCTAAAACAAACCTAACCCTAACCCTAACCCTAACCGTAACCCTAATCCTAACCCTAACCCTAACGCAAACCTAACCCTAACCATAACACTAACCCTAACGCAAACTTAACACTAACCCTAAACCAAAACTAAACCTAACCCTAACCCTAACCCTAATGCAAACCTAACCCTAACCCTAACCCTAACCCTAACCCTAACACTAAAGCTAACCTAAACCTAGCCAAACCATAACCCTAACCCTAACCATCACACTAAACCTAACCCTGAACAGAAACTTAACCCTAAAACCTAACCCTAACCCTAACCCTACCGCAAATCTAACCCTAATCCAAAGCCTAACCCTAACCCTAACCCTAACGCAAACCTAACCATAAACCTAACACTAACCCTAACCCTAACCCTAACGCAAATCTCACCCTAACCGTAACCCTAAGGCAAACGTAACCCTAACCCTAACATAAACCTAACCCTAACCCTAACTCAAACCTAACCCTAACCCTAACCCTAACCCTAACTTTAACGCAAACCTAACCCTAAACCTAACCCTAACCCTAACCCTAACCCTAACCCTAACCCTAACCCGAAACATAACCTTAACCCTAACCCTAAACCTAACCATAACCCTAACCCTAACGCAAACCTAACCCTAACCGTAACCCTAACCCTAACTCTAAACCTAAACCTAACCATAACACTAACCCTAACGCAAACGTAAACCTAACCCTAACCCTAACCCTAATGCAAACCTAACCCTAACCGTAACCCTAACCCTAACTCTAACCCTAAACCTAACCATAACCCTAACCCTAACGCAAACCTAACCCTAACCCTAACCCTAACCCTAACACTAACCCTAAAACTAACCCTAAACCTAACCCTAACGCAAACCCAACCCTAAACCTAATCCTAACCCTAAACCTAACCGTAATGCAAACATAACCCTAACACTAACCCTAACCCTAATCCTAACCCTAAACCTAACTCTAACACAAACCTCACACTAACCCTAACCCTAACCGTAACCCTAACACTAACCCTAACTCTAACGCAAACCTAACCCTAACCATAACCCTAACCCTAACGCAAACTTAACACTAACCCTAAACCAACACTAAACCTAACCCTAACCCTAAACCTAATGCAAACCTAATCCTAACCCTAACTCTAACACTAGAGCTAACCTAAACCTAGCCCAAATCCTAACCCTAACCGTAACCCTAACCCTAACCCTAACCCTAACCCTAATCCTAACCCTAACCCTAAACACTAACCATAACTCTAACCCTAAACCTAACCCTAACGTAACCCTAACGCAAACCTAACCCTAACCCTAACCCTAACCCTAACCCTAACCCTAACCCTAATCCTAATGCAAACCTAACCCTAAACCTAATCCTAACCCTAACCCTAACCGTAATGCAAACATAACCCTAACACTAACCCTAACCCTAATCCTAACCCTAAACCTAATCCTAACCCTAACACTATCCTTAACGCAAACGTAACCCTAACCCTAACCCTAACCATAAAACCCTATCGCTAACCCTAAACTGGACCCTAACCCTTACACTAAACCCTAGCCCTATCCCTAACACTAAACCTAACGCAAACCCTAACCCTAACCCTAACCCTAACCATAACCCTAACCCTAAATCCTAACCCTTACCCTAACCCTAACGCAAATCTAAACCTAATCCAAAGCCTAACCCTAACCCTAACCCTATCGCAATCCTAACCCTAACCCTAACCCGAACCCTAACCCTAACCCTAACCCTACCATAACGCAAATCTAACCCTAACCCTAACCCTAACTCTAAACCTAACGCAAATCTAAGCTTCAATCCTAACCCTAATCCTTACCCTAACCCTAACCTTCAAGCTAACCTAACCCTAACCCTACCCCTAAGCATTAACCCTAACCCTAACCCTAACGATAACCCTCACGCAAATCTAAACCTAACCCTAACCCTAAACCTAACGCAAACCTAAACCTAACCCTAACCCTAACCCTAAGCATAACACTAACCCTCACCCCAACCCTAACCCTAACCCTAACCCTAACCGTAACCCTAACCCTAACCCAAACCCAAATCTAACCCTAAACCTAACACTAAACCTAACCATAACGCAATCCTAACCCTAAACTTAACATTAACCCTAAACCTAACCCTAACCCTAAACCTAATGCAAACCTAACCCTAACCCTAAACCTGACCCTAACCCTAATCCTAACCCTAACGCAACCTAACTCTAACCCTAAACTTAACCCTAACCCTAACCCTAACCCTAACGCAAACCTAACCCTAACCCTAACCATAACCCTAACATCAGACTAACTCTTACCCTAACAGTAATGCTAAACTTAACCCTAACCCTAACCCTAAAGAAACCTAACCCTAACCCTAACCCGACCCTAACACTAACCCTACCTCAACCTAACCCTAACCCTAACCCTAACCCGAAACCTAACCTTAACCCAAACCCTAATTTAACCCTAACGCTATCCCTAACCCAAACCCTACCCTAACCCTAACCCTAAACCTAACACTACCCTAAACTAACCTCTAAACCTAACCCTAACACTAAACCCTAAACCTAACCCTCACCTAACACTAACCATAACCCTAAACCTAACCTAAGCCTAACTCTTACCCTAACCCTAACCCTAAACCTAAACCTAACCCTAACCCAAACGCAAAGCTAACCATAACCCTAACCCTAACCCTAAACCTAACCCTAACCTAACTAACCCTAACCCTAACCCTAACCCTAACCCTAACCCTAACCCTAAACCTAACGCAAACCTAAACCTAACCCTAAACCTAAACCTAACCCTAACCCTAAACCTAACGCAATCCTAACCCTAACCCTAACTCTAACCCTACACCTGACCCTAACCCTAACCTTAACCTAACCGTAACCCTAACCCTAACGCAAACCTAACCCTAACCCTAACCATAACCCTAACCTAAGCCTAACTCTTACCCTAACACTAACCCTAAACCTAACACAAACCCTAAACATAACGCAATCCTAACCCTAACCCTAACCCTAACCCTAAACCTAACCCTAACCCTAAAACTAACGCAAACCTAACCTTAACCCTAAACCTAAACCTAACCCTAACCCTAAACCTAACGCAAACCTAACCCTAACCCTAAACCTAAACCTAACCCTAACCCTAAACCTGACCCAAACCCTAACCCTAACCCTAACGCAAACCTAACCCTAACCCTAACCTTAACCCAAAC
>NC_142517.1:111007500-111015000 GCF_057876585.1 Rhinolophus sinicus | reverse complement strand
CATAACGCAAACCTAACCCTAACCCTAACCCTAATCCTAATCCTAAACCTAACGCAAACCTAACCTTAAACCGAAATCTAACCCTAACCCTAACCCTAACCCTAACCCTAACCCTAAACCCTAACCCAAATCCTAACCCTAACCGTAACCCTAACCATAACCCAAACCCTAACACTAACCCTAAACCTAACACAAACCCTAACCATAACGCAATCCTAACCCTAACCCTAACTCTAACCCTAAACCTAACCCTAACCTTAAAACTAACGCAAACCTAACCCTAACCCTAACCCTAAACCTAAACCTAACCCTAAACCTAACGCAAACCTAACCCTAACCCTAAACCTAAACCTAACCCTAACCCTAAACCTAACGCAAACCTAACCCTAAACCTAAACCTAAACCTAACCCTAACCCTAAACCTGACCCTAACCCTAACCCTAACCCTAACGCAAACCTAACCCTAACCCTAAACTTAACCTTAACCCTAACCCTAACGCAAACCTAACACTAACCCTAACCATAACCCTAACATAAGCCTAACTCTTACCCTAACAGTAACCCTAAACATAACACTAACCCTAACCCTAAAGCAAACCTAAACCTAACCCTCACCCGACCCTAACCCTAACCCTAACCCTACCTCAAACTAACCCTAACCCTAACCCTAACCCGAAACCTAACCTTAACCCAAACCCTAATTTAACCCTAAACCTATCCCTAACCCTAACCCTACCCTAAACCTAACCCTAAACCTAACCCTACCCTAACCTAAACACTAAACCTAACCCTAACCCTAAACCCTAAACCTAACCCTCACCTAACACTAACCATAACCCTAAACCTAACCTAAGCCTAACACTTACCCTAAACCTAACCCTAACCCTAACCCTAACGCAAACCTAACCATAACCCTAACCCTAAACCTAACCCTAACCTAACCCTAACTCTAACCCTAACCGTAAAGCAATCCTAACACTAACCCTAACCCTAACACTAACCATAACGCAAACCTAACCTTAACCCTAACCGTAACCCTAAACCGTAACATAACCCTACCATAACATAAACCTAAACCTAACCCTAACCCTAAACCCTGAACCTAACCCTAACCTAACACTAACCCTAACCCTAACCCTAACCATAATCCTAAACCTAACGCTAACACTTAAACTAAACTTAACCCTATCCCTAACCGTAACCCTAAACCTAACGCAAACCTAACCCTAACTCTAAACCGAAACCTGACCCTAACCTTAAACCTAACGCAATCCTAACCATAACACTAACTCTAACCCTAAACCTGACCCTAACCCTAACCCTAACCCTAACGAAAACCTAACCCTAACCCTAACCTTAACCCTAACCCTAACCCTAACCCTAACGCAAACCTAACCCTAACCCTAACGATAACCCTAACCTAAGCCAAAACTTACCCTAACAGTAACCCTAAAACTAACCCTAACCCTAACCCTAACGCAAACCTAACCCTAACCCTAACCCTAACCCTAAACCGAACGCAAGCCTAACCCTAAACCTAACCCTAACCCTAACGCATAACTAAACCTAACCCTAACCCTAACCCTAACCCTAACCCTAAACCTAATCCTAACCCTAACCCTAACCCAAACCTTAACCTAACCCTAACCCTAACCTTATCCCTAACCCTAACCCTTACCTTAACCCTAACTTTAACGCAAACCTAACCCTAATCCTAACCCTAAACCTAACCCTAACTCAATCCTAACCCTAACCATAACCCTATGCCTAACCCTAAACATAACCCTAAACCTAAACCTTACCTTAACGCAAACCTAATCCTAAACATAACGCTAAACATAAAAACCTAACGCTAACCCTAATGCTAACCCTAACTCTAACCCTAAACCCTTGACCTATCCGTAACTCTAACCCTAACCGTAACCCTAACCCTAAAACAAACCTAACCCTAACCCTAACCCTAAACCTAACCCTAACCTTAAAACTAAACTTAACCCTAACCCTAAGGCAAACCTATCGCTAACCCTAACCCTAACCCGAAATCTAACGCTAACCCTAACCATAACCCTAACCCTAACCATAAACCTAATCCTAACCCTAACCATTACGAAAACCTAAACCTAACCCTAACCCTAACGCAAAACTAACCCTAACCCTAACACTAAACCTAACTCTAAACCTAACGCAAACATAAGCCTAAATTCTAACCCTAACCTTAACCGTAACGATAACCATAACAAAAATATAACCCTAACCCTAACCCAGAAATAACACTAAACATAACCCTAAACCTATCCCTAACCCTAACCCAAAGGCAAACCTAATCCTAAACCTAACCCAACCCTAACCCTAACCCTAACCCTCACGCAAGCTAACCCTAACACGACCCTAACCCTAACCCTAACCCTACCTCAACCTAATCCTAACCCTACCTCTAACCCGAAACCTAACCTTAAACCAAACCCTAATTTAACCCTAACCCTATCCCTAAACCTAACCCTACCCTAACCCTAACCCTAAACCTAACCCTAAACCTACACCCTATACCTAACCCTACGTGACCTAAACCCTAAACCTAAGCCTAACCCTAAACCCTAAAACTAACCCTTACCTAACACTAACCATAACCCTAACCCTATCCTAAGCCTAACTCTTACCCTTACCCTAACCCTAAACTTAACCCTAACCCTAACCCTAACGCAAACCTAAGCATAATCCTAACACTAACCCTAACCCTAACTTAAACCTAACCCTAACCGTAACCCTAACCCTAACCCTAAAGCAATCCTAACCCTAACCCTAACCCTAACATTAACCATAACGCAAACCTAACACTGACCCTAACCGTAACCCTAAACCGTAACATAACACTACCCTAAATAACCCTAAACCTAACACTAACCTTAAACCCTGAATCTAACCCTAACCTAACACTAACCCTAACCCTAACCCTAACCATAATCCTAAACCTAACGCTAACACTTAAACTAAACCTAACCCTAACGCAAACCTAACCCTAACCCTAACCCTAACCCTTACGCCAACTTAACCCTAATCCTAACACTAACCCTAACCCTAACCCTAACCCTAACGCTAACCCTAATTCAAACCTAACCCTAAGCCTAACCCTAACCCTAACCCTATCCCTAACACACCTAACCATAACCCTAACTCTAACCCTAACCCTAAACCTAAACCTAACCTTAACCCTAACGCAAACCTAACCCTAACCCTAACCCTATCCCTAAGCCTAACCCTAACCCTAACCCTAACCCTAACGCAAACCTAACCCTAACCCTAACCCTAACCCTAACCCTTACGCAAACTTAACTCTAACCCTAACCCTAACCCTAACGCAAACCTAACCCTAACCCTAAACCTAACCCTAACCCTTAGGCAAACTTAACCCTAACCCTAACCCTAACCCTAACCTAAACATAACCCTAACCCTAACCCTAAACCTTAACCATAATCCTAACCCTACACTAACCCTAACACTAAACCTAACCCTAACCCAAACCCTAACCCTAACCCTAAACCTAACCCTAACGCAAACCTAACCCTAACCCTAACCCTAACCATAACCCTAAACCTAAAGCTAATCCTAATCCTAACCCTAACCCTAACCCTAACGCAAACTTAACCCTAACCCTAAACCTAACCCTAACCCTAACCCTAAACCTAACCCTAACCCTAACCCTAACTGTAACCCTAACCGTAACGCAAACCTAACCCTAACTCTAACACTAACCCTAACCCTTACGAAAACTTAACCCTAACCCTAACCCTAACCCTAAACCTAAATTGGCCCTAACCCTAACACTAACCCTAACCCTAACTCAAACCTAACCCTAACCCTAACCCTAAAGCTAACCATAACCTTAAACTTACCTTAATCCTAACCCTAACGCTAACCTAACCCTAAACCTAACCCTAACCCTAACCCTAAACCTAAATCATAACCCTAACCCTAACCCTACCCTAACATAACCCTAACCCTAACCCTATTGTAAATCTAACCCTAACCCTATACCTATCCATAACCCTAATGCTAACCTAACCCTAACCCTAAACCTAACCCTAACCCTAACGCAAACCTAAACCTAACCCTAATACTAACCCAAAACCTTAGCCCTAACCATAACCGTAATCCTAACCCTAAACCTACCTCAACCTAACCCTAACCGTAACCCGAAACCTAACCTTAACCCAAACCCTAACCTAACCCTTACCCTAACCCTAACCGTAACCATAACCCTACCCTAAACTTAACCCTAACCATAACCCTAACCCTAAACCCTAAACATAACCCTAACAGAACCCTAACCCTAACCCTAACTATAACCGTAAAACGAACGCAAACCTAACCCTAACCCTAACCCTAACCCTAACGCATAACTAAACCTAACCCTAACCCTAACCCTAACCCTAAACCTAACCCGAACGCAAACCTAACCATAACCCTAACCCTAACCCTAACACAAAATTAACCCTAACCCTAACCCGAAACCTAACCTTAACCCAAACCCTAACCTAACCCTAACCCTAACCCTAACCATAACCATAACCCTACCCTAAACTTAACCCTAACCATAACCCTAACACTAAAGCCTAAACCTAACCCTAACAGAACCCTAACCCTAACCCTAACCCTAAACGCTAAACTTACCATAACCTAACATTTACCATAACCCTAAACCTCACTTAAGCCTAACACTTACCCTAAACCTAATACTAAACCTAACCCTAACCCTAACCCTAACGGAAACCTAACCCTATTCCTAACCCAACCCTAACCCAAACCTAACCCTACCCTAACCTAACCCTAATCCTAACCCTAACCCTAAATCCTAAACCTAACTCTACCTAACACTAAACCTAAACCTAACCCTAACCATAACCCTAAACCTAACGCTAACCGTAAACCTAAATCTAACCCTAACCCTAACGCAAACCTAACCCTAATCCTAACCCTAACCCTAACCCTAACCCTAACCCTAACGCAAACCTAACCCTATCCATAATCCTAACCCTAACCCTAACACAAACGTAACCCTAACCCTAACCCTAACGCAAACCTAAACATAACCCTAACCCTAAACCTAACCCTTACGCATACCTAACCCTAACCCTAACCATAACCCTAACGCACACCTAACCATAACCCTAACCTTAACCCAAACCTAAACTAACCCTAACGCAAATCTAACCCTAACCATAACGCTAACCTAAACCTAACCCTAACCCTAACCCTAACGCACACCTAACCCTAACCCTAAACCTAACCCTAACCCTATCCATAACGCAAATCTAACCCTAACCCTAAAACTAACTCTAAACCTAACGCAAACCTAAGCCTTAATCCTAACCCTAATCCTAACCCTATCCCTAACCCTAAAGCTAACCTAACCCTAACTCAAACCCTAAACATTAACCCTAACCCTAACCCTAACGATAACCCTAACGCAAAACTAAACCTAACCCTAACCCTAAACCTAACGCAAACCTAAGCTTAACCCTAACCCTAACCATAACCCTAACCCTAACCCTAAACCCTAACCCTGACCCTAACTGTAACCGTATCCCTAACCCTAACCAAAACCCTAACCCTAACCCTAAACCTAACCCTAAACCTAACCCTATCGCAATCCTAACCCTAACCCTAACCCTAACCCTAAACCTAAACCTAACCCTAACCCAAACCCTAACACAAACCTAATCCTAACCCTAACCCTAAACCTAACCTTAACCCTAACCCTATCGCAATCCTAACCCTAACCCTAACCCTAACCCTAACCGTATCCATAACGCAAATCTAACCCTAACCCTAACCCTAACTCTAAACCTAACGCAAACCTAAGCTTAAATCCTAACCTTAATCCTAACCCTAACCCTAACCCTAAAGCTAACCTAACCCTAACCCTAACCCTAAACATTAACCCTAACCCTAACCCTAAAGAAAACCCTCACGCAAAACTAACCCTAACCCTAACCCTAAACCTAACGCAAACCTAAACCTAACCCTAACCCTAACCCTAACCCTAACCCTAACCCTAACCCTAAACCCTAACCCTAATCCTAACCCTAACCGTAAACCTAACCCTAACCCAAACCCTAACCCTAACCCTAAACCTAACACTAACCCTAACCATAACGCAATCCTAACCCTAACCCAAACCTAACCATAACCCTAAACCTAACCCTAACCCTAAAACTAAAGCAAAACTATCCCTAACCCTAAACCTGACCCTAACCCTAACCCTAACCCTAACGCAACCTAACCCTAAACCTAAACTTAACCCTAACCCTAACCCTAACGCAAAACTAACCCTAACCCTAACCATAACCCTAACATAAGCCTAACTCTTACCCTAACAGTAACGCTAAACCTAACCCTAACCCGAACCCTAAAGCAAACCTAACCCTAACCCTAACCGAACCTAACCCTAATCCTAACCCTACCTCAACCTAACCCTAACCCTAACCCTAACCCTAAACCTAACCTTAACCCAAACCCTAATTTAACCCTAACCCTGTCGCTAACCCTAACCCTACCCTAACCCTAACCCTAAACCTAACCCTACCCTAACCTAAACTCTAAACCTAACCCTAACCCTAAACCCGAAACCTAACCCTCACCTAACACTAACCCTAACCTTAACCCTAACCTAAGCCTAACTCTTACCCTAAACCTAACCCTAACCCTAACGCAAAGCTAACCATAACCCTAACCCTAAACCAAACCCTAACCTAACCCTAACCCTAACCCTAACCCTAACCCTAAACCTAAAGCAATCCTAACCGTAACCCTAACCCTAACAATAACAATAACGCAAACCTAACCCTAACCCTAACCGTAACCCTAAACCGTAACATAACCCTACCCTAACATAACCCTAAACCTAACCCTAACACTAAACCCTGAACCTAACCCTAACCTAACACTAACCCTAACCATAACCCTAACCATAATCCTAAACCTAACGCTAACACTTAAACTAAACCTAACCCTAACCCTAACACTAACCCTAAACCTAACGAAAACCTAACCCTAACCCTAAACCTAAACCTAACCCTAACCCTAACCCTAACGCAAACCTAACCCTAACAGTAACCCTAACCCTAACCCTAACCATAACCCGAACGCAAACCTAACTCTAACCCTAACACTAACCCTAACACATAACTAACCCTAACCCTAACCTAACCCTAACCCTAACCCTAACCCTAACACAAAATTAGCCCTAACCGTAACCCTAAACCTAACCGTAATCTAATCCTAACCCTAACCCTAACCCAAACCTAAACGTAACCCTATCCCAAACCTTATCCCTAACCCTAACCCTAACCTTAACCCTAACCCTAAAGCTAACCCTAACCTTAAACTAACCTTAACCCCAACCCTAACGCAAACTTAACCTTAACCCTAAACCTAACCCTAACCCTATCCCTGGCCCTATCCCTAACCCTAACCTTAACCCTAATCCTAACACAAACCAA
>NC_142517.1:110997500-111002500 GCF_057876585.1 Rhinolophus sinicus | reverse complement strand
AAACTAACCCTTACCTAACACTAACCATAACCCTAACCCTATCCTAAGCCTAACTCTTACCCTTACCCTAACCCTAAACTTAACCCTAACCCTAACCCTAACGCAAACCTAAGCATAACCCTAACACTAACCCTAACCCTAACTTAAACCTAACCCTAACCGTAACCCTAACCCTAACCCTAAAGCAATCCTAACCCTAACCCTAACCCTAACATTAACCATAACGCAAACCTAACACTGACCCTAACCGTAACCCTAAACCGTAACATAACACTACCCTAAATAACCCTAAACCTAACACTAACCTTAAACCCTGAATCTAACCCTAACCTAACACTAACCCTAACCCTAACCCTAACCATAATCCTAAACCTAACGCTAACACTTAAACTAAACCTAACCCTAACGCAAACCTAACCCTAACCCTAACCCTAACCCTTACGCCAACTTAACCCTAATCCTAACACTAACCCTAACCCTAACCCTAACCCTAACGCTAACCCTAATTCAAACCTTACCCTAAGCCTAACCCTAACCCTAACCCTATCCCTAACACACCTAACCATAACCCTAACTCTAACCCTAACCCTAAACCTAAACCTAACCTTAACCCTAACGCAAACCTAACCCTAACCCTAACCCTAACCCTAAGCCTAACCCTAACCCTAACCCTAACCCTAACGCAAACCTAACCCTAACCCTAACCCTAACCATAACCCTTACGCAAACTTAACTCTAACCCTAACCCTAACCCTAACGCAAACCTAACCCTAACCCTAAACCTAACCCTAACCCTTAGGCAAACTTAACCCTAACCCTAACCCTAACCTAAAAATAACCCTAACCCTAACCCTAAACCTTAACCATAATCCTAACCCTACACTAACACTAACACTAAACCTAACCCTAACCCAAACCCTAACCCTAACCCTAAACCTAACCCTAACGCAAACCTAACCCTAACCCTAACCCTAACCATAACCCTAAACCTAAAGCTAATCCTAATCCTAACCCTAACCCTAACCCTAGCGCAAACTTAACCCTAACCCTAAACCTAACCCTAACCCTAACCCTAAACCTAACCCTAACCCTAACCCTAACCGTAACCCTAACCGTAACGCAAACCTAACCCTAACTCTAACACTAACCCTAACCCTTACGAAAACTTAACCCTAACCCTAACCCTAACCCTAAACCTAAATTGGCCCTAACCCTAACACTAACCCTAACCCTAACTCAAACCTAACCCTAACCCTAACCCTAAAGCTAACCATAACCTTAAACTTACCTTAATCCTAACCCTAACGCTAACCTAACCCTAAACCTAACCCTAACCCTAACCCTAAACCTAAATCATAACCCTAACCCCAACCCTACCCTAACATAACCCTAACCCTAACCCTATTGTAAATCTAACCCTAACCCTATACCTATCCATAACCCTAATGCAAACCTAACCCTAACCCTAAACCTAACCCTAACCCTAACGCAAACCTAAACCTAACCCTAATACTAACCCAAAACCTTAGCCCTAACCATAACCATAATCCTAACCCTAAACCTACCTCAACCTAACCCTAACCGTAACCCGAAACCTAACCTTAACCCAAACCCTAACCTAACCCTTACCCTAACCCTAACCGTAACCATAACCCTACCCTAAACTTAACCCTAACCCTAACCCTAACCCTAAGCATAACACTAACCCTAAACCTAACCCTAACCCTAACCCTAACGCAAACCTAACCCTAACCCTAAACCGAACACTAACCCTATCCATAACGCAAATCTAACCCTAACCCTAACCCTAAATCTAAACCTAACGCAAACTAGAGCCTAAATCCTAACCCTAACCCTAACCCTAAAGCTAACCTAACCCTAACCATTAACCCTAACCCTAACCCTAACGATAACCCTAACGCAAAACTAACCCAAACCTAACCCTAAACCTAACACTAACCTAAACCTAACCCTAACCATAACCCTAACCATAACCCTAACCCTAACCCTAAACCTAAAACCTAACCTAACCCTAACCCTAACCGTAACCCTAACCCTAACCCTAACCCAAATCCTAACCCTAAACCTAATCTTAACACGAACCCTAACGCAATCCTAACCCTAACCGTAACCTAACCCTAAACCTAAACCTAACCATAACCCTAAGACCAACGCAAACCTACCCCTAACCCTATCCCTATCCCTAAACCTAACCCTAACCCTAACCCTAACGCAAACCTAACCCTAACCCTAACCCTAACCCTAACCCTAACCTAAGCCTAACCCTTACCCTAACACTAACCCTAAATCTAACACTAACCCTAACCCTAATGCAAACCTAACGTAACCCTAACCCTAACCCTAACACTAACCCAAACGCAAACCTAAATATAAAGCTAACCCTAACCCTAACCCTAACTCAACCTAACCCTAAACCTAACCCTAAACCGAACCCTAACCCTAACGCAAACCTAACCCTAACCATAACCCTAAATCTAACCCTAACACAAACCTAACCCTAACCCTAACCCTAAACCTAACCCTAAACCTAAACCTAACCCTAACTCTAACGGTAACCTAAACCTAAACCTAACCCTTACCCTAACCCTAACGCAAACTTAACACTAACACTAACCCTAACCCTAACCCTAAACCTAACCCTAACGCATAACTAACCCAAACCCTAACCCTAACCCGATCCCTAACCCTAAAGCAAACCTAACGCTAACCATAACCCTAAACGAAACCCTAAACCTAACCCTAACCTAACACTAACCCTAACCCTAACCATAACCATAACACTAAACCTAACGCTAATCCTAAACCTAAACTTAACCCTAACCCTAACGCAAACCTAACCGTAACCCTAACCCTAACCCTAACCCTAACCCTAACGCAAACCTAACCCTAACCCTAACCTCAACCCAAACCCTAACGCAAACCTAACCCTAATCCTAACCCTAACCGAAACGCAATCCTAACCCTAACCCTAACCCTATGCCTAACCCTAAACCTAACCCTAACCCTAAACCTTACATTAACGCAAACCTAACCCTAAACATAACGCTAACCATAAAAACCTAACGCTAACCCTAACCCTAACCCTAACCCTAACCCTAAACCCTTGCCCTATCCGTAACTCTAATCCTGACCGTAACGCGAACCCTAACGCAAACCTAACACTAACTGTAACCCTAAACCTAACCATAACCTTAAAACTAAACTTAACCCTAACCCTAACGCAAACCTATCCCTAACCCTAAACCTGAACCGAAACCTAACCCTAACCCTAACCCTAACCCGAACCGTAAACCCCAGTCCTAAACCAAACCCTAACCGTAACCCTAACACTAACACAAATCTAACCCTAACCCTAACACTAAACCTAACTCTAAACCTAACGCAAACCTAAGCCTAAATCCTAACCCTAACCTTAACCTTAACTCTAACCCAAACGCTAAACTAACCATAAACCTAACACTAAACCCTAACCCTAACCCTAACCCTAACGATAAACCTAACACAAACATAACCCTAACCCTAACCCAGCACTAAAACTAAACAAACCCTAGACCTATCCCTAACCTTAACCCTAAGGCAAAACTAACACTAAACCTAACCCAACCCTAACCGTAACCCTAACCCTAACGCAAGCTAACCCTAACCCGAACCCTAACCCTAACACTAAAACTACCTCAACCTAACCCTAACCCTAACCTAACCCGAAACCTAACATTAACCCAAACCCTAATTTAACCCTTACCCTAACCCTAACCCTAACCCTACCCTAACCCTAACCCTAACCTTAACCCTAACCCTAAACCCTAAACCTAACCCTACCCTAACCTAACCCTAAACCTAACTCTAACCCTAAACCATAAACCTAACCCTAACCTAACACTAAACATAACCCCAAACCTAAACTAAGGTTAACCCTAAACCTAACCCTAACCCTAACCCTAACCCTAACCCTAACCTAACCCTACCCCTACCCCTAACCATAACCCTAACCCTAACCCTAACCCTAACGCAAACATAATCCTAAACCTAATCCTAACCCTAAACCTAACTCTAACACAAACCTAACCCTAATCCTAACCCTAACCCTAACGCAAACCTAAACCTAACATTAACCCTAACCCTAACGCAAACTTAACACTAACCCTAAACCAACACTAAACCTAACCCTAACCCTAACCCTAATGCAAACCTAACACTAACCCTAACCCTAACCCTAACCCTAACACTAAAGCTAACCTAAACCTAGCCAAATCCTAACCCTAACCGTAATCCTAACCCTAACCCTAACCTTAACACTAAAACTTGCCCTATTTCTTAACTTAACCCTAATTCCTAAACCTAACCCTAAACCTAACCCTAACGCTAACTTAAACCTAACCCTAACACAAACCCTAACCCTAAACCTAACACTAAGCCTAACCCTAAACCTAAAACTAACCCTAACCCTAACCCTAAACCCTAACCCTAAACATCACACTAAACCTAAACCTATACGTAAACTTAACCCTAAAACCTAACCCTAACCCTAACCCTAACGCAAACCTCACCATAAACCTAACACTAACCCTAACCCTAACCCTAACGCAAACCTCACCTAACCCTAACCCTAACGCAAACGTAACCCTAACCCTAACCCTAACACTAAACCTAACCCTAACCCTGACCCTAATAAAAACCTAACCATAACCCTAACACTAACCCTAACTCTAACCCTAAACCTAACCCTAACCCTAACCCTAATGCAAACCTAACCCTAACGCTAACCCTAACCCTAACCCTAACCCTAACCCTAACCCTAACCCTAATGCAAACCTAACCCTAAACCTAATCCTAACACTAACCCTAACCGTAATGCAAACATAACCCTAACACTAACCCTAACCCTTATCCAAACCCTAAACCTATCCTAACCCTAACACTATCCTTAACTCAAACGTAACCCTAACCCTAACCCTAACCATAAAACCCTAACGCTAACC
>NC_142517.1:110982500-110985000 GCF_057876585.1 Rhinolophus sinicus | reverse complement strand
AACCTTAACCCTAACACATACCTAACCCTAACCCT
This sequence comes from Rhinolophus sinicus, assembly GCF_057876585.1. Taxonomy (NCBI): domain Eukaryota; kingdom Metazoa; phylum Chordata; class Mammalia; order Chiroptera; family Rhinolophidae; genus Rhinolophus; species Rhinolophus sinicus. The sequence goes on along the minus strand of NC_142517.1, from coordinate 110,984,965 downwards.
TACCCTAACCCTAACGCAAACCTAACCCTAAACCTAACCCTAACCCTAACACTAACCCTTACCCTAACCCTAACGGTAACCTAACCCTAATCCTAACCCTAACCCTAACCTAACCCTAACCCTAACTGTAAACCTAACCCTAACCCTAAGGCAAACATAACCCTAACCCTAACCCTACAACAAACCTAACCCTAACCCTAACCCTAACCGTAAACTTATTACTAATCCTAACCCTGACGCAAACCTAACCCTAACCATAACCCTTACCCTAACCGTAACGCAAACCTAACAATAACAATAAGCCTAACCCTAACCCTAACCCTAACGCAAACCTAACCCTAATCCTAACCCTAACATTAACACAACCTAAATCTAAACCGAACCCTAACACGAAACTTAATATTAACCCCAACCGTAACCTAACCCTAACCCTAACCCTAACCCTACCCTAACCCTAACCCTAACCCTAACCCTTAACCTAACGAAAACCCTAAAGCAAACCTAACACTATCCCTAACCCTAACCCTGCTCAAACATAACCCTAAACCTAAACCTTACCCTAACTCTAACCCTAACGCAAAACTAACCTTAACCCTAACCCTAAACCTAACCCTAACCCTAACCCTAACCCTAACCCTAACAGAAACCTAACCCTAACCATAACCCTAACTCTAAACCTAACGCTAACCTAACACTAACCCTAACCCTAAACCTAACCCTAACCCTAACGAAAACCTAACCCTAACCCTAACACAAAGGCAAAGCAAACCCTAACCCTAACCCTAACCCTAACGCAAACCTAACCCTAACCTAACCCTAAACCTAACCCTAACCCTAACCTTAACCCTAACCCTAAGCCTAACCCTAACCCTAACCTAACCCTAACCCTAACCCTAACCTAACCCTAACCCTAACCCTAACCCTAACCCTAACCCTAACCCTAACCCTAACCCTAACCCTAACGCAAACCTAACCCTAACCCTAACCCTAAAACAAACCTAACCCTAACCCTAAACCTCACCCTAAACCTAATCCTAACCCTAACCCTGACGCAAACCTAACCCTAAACATAACCCTAAACCTAACCCTAACCCTAACGCAAACTTAACCCTAACCCTAACCCTAACCCAAACCCTAACACTTACGCAAAGCTAACCCTAACCATAACCCTAACCCTAAACCTAACACATACCTAACCCTAACCCTTACCCTAACCCTAACGCAAACCTAACCCTAAACCTAACCCTAACCCTAACCCTAACCCTAACCCTAACCGTAACCTAATCCTAACCCTAACCCTAACCCTAATCTAACCCTAACCCTAACCCTAACCCTAACCCTAACCCTAACCCTAACCCTAAGGCAAACCTAACCCTAACCCTAACCCTGACATAAACCTAACCCTAACCATAACCCTTACCCTAACCGTAACGCAAACCTAACAATAACACTAACCCTAAACCTAACCCTAACCCTAACGCAAACCTAACCCTAATCCTAACCCTAACATTAACACAACCTAAATCTAAACCTAACCCTAACACGAAACTTAATATTAACCCCAACCCTAACCTAACCTTAACCCTAACACTAACCCTACCCTAACAATAAGGAAAGCTAACCCTGACCCTAACCCTAACCCTAACGCAAACCTAACCCTAAACCTAACAATAACCCTAACCATAACCCTAACCCTAACCTAACCCTAACCCTAAACCTAACGCAAACCTAACACTAACCCTAACCCTAAACCTAACCCTAACCCTAACACAAACCTAACCCTAACCCTAACCCTAACCCTAAACCTAAATTGGCCCTAACCCTAACACTAACCCTAACCCTAACTCAAACCTAACCCTAACCCTAACCCTAAAGCTAACCCTAACCTTAAACTTACCTTAATCCTAACCCTAACGCTAACCTAACCCTAAACCTAACCCTAACCCTAACCCTAAACCTAAATCATAACCCTAACCCTAACCCTACCCTAACATAACCCTAACCCTAACCCTATTGTAAATCTAACCCTAACCCTATACCTATCCATAACCCTAATGCAAACCTAACCCTAACCCTAAACCTAACCCTAACCCTAACGCAAACCTAACTCTAACCCTAATACTAACCCAAAACCTTAGCCCTAACCATAACCATAATCCTAACCCTAAACCTACCTCAACCTAACCCTAACCCTAACCCGAAACCTAACCTTAACCCAAACCCTAACCTAACCCTTACCCTAACCCTAACCATAACCATAACCCTACCCTAAACTTAACCCTAAATATAACCCTAACCCTAAACCCTAAACATAACCCTAACAGAACCCTAACCCTAACCCTAACCCTAACCGTAAAACGAACGCAAACCTAACCCTAACCCTAACCCTAACCCTAACGCAAACCTAACCCTAAACCTAACCCTAACCCTAACCCTAACCCTAACCCTAACCCTAACCCTAACCT
>NC_142517.1:110972500-110975000 GCF_057876585.1 Rhinolophus sinicus | reverse complement strand
TAACCTAACCTTAACCCTAACCCTAACCCTACCCTAACACTAAGGAAAGCTAACCCTGACCCTAACCCTAACCCTAACGCAAACCTAACCCTAAACTTAACCATAACCCTAACCATAACCCTAACCCTAACCTAACCCTAACCCTAAACCTAACGCAAACCTAACACTAACCCTAACCCTAAACCTAACCCTAACCCTAACACAAACCTAACCCTAACCCTAACCCTAACCCTAAACCTAAATTGGCCCTAAGCCTAACACTAACCCTAACCCTAACTCAAACCTAACCCAACCCTAACCCTAAAGCTAACCCTAACCTTAAACTTACCTTAATCCTAACCCTAACGCTAACCTAACCCTAAACCTAACCCTAACCCTAACCCTAAACCTAAATCATAACCCTAACCGTAACCCTACCCTAACATAACCCTAAACCTAACCCTATTGTAAATCTAACCCTAACCCTATACCTATCCATAACCCTAATGCAAACCTAACCCTAACCCTAAACCTAACCCTAACCCTAACGCAAACCTAACCCTAACCCTAATACTAACCCAAAACCTTAGCCCTAACCATAACCATAATCCTAACCCTAAACCTACCTCAACCTAACCCTAATCCTAACCCGAAACCTAACCTTAACCCAAACCCTAACCTAACCCTTACCATAACCCTAACCATAACCATAACCCTACCCTAAACTTAACCCTAACAATAACCCTAACCCTAAACCCTAAACATAACCCTAACAGAACCCTAACCCTAACCCTAACCTTAACCGTAAAACGAACGCAAACCTAACCCTAACCCTAACCCTAACCCTAAAGCATAACTAAACCTAACCCTAACCCTAACCCTAACCCTAAACCTAACCCGAACGCAAACCTAACCATAACCCTAACCCTAACCCTAACACAAAATTAACCCTAACCCTAACCCGAAACCTAACCTTAACCCAAACCCTAACCTAACCCTAACCCTAACCCTAACCATAACCATAACCCTACCCTAAACTTAACCCTAACCATAACCCTAACACTAAACCCTAAACCTAACCCTAACAGAACCCTAAACCTAACCCTATCCCTAAACGCTAAACTTACCATAACCTAACATTTACCATAACCCTAAACCTAACCTAAGCCTAACACTTACCCTAACCCTAATACTAAACCTAACCCTAACCCTAACCCTAACGGAAACCTAACCCTATTCCTAACCCAACCCTAACCCAAACCTAATCCTACCCTAACCTAACCCTAAACCTAACCCTAACCGTAAATCCTAAACCTAACTCTACCTAACACTAAACCTAAACCTAACCCTAACCATAACCCTAAACCTAACGCTAAACGTAAACCTAAATCTAACCCTAACCCTAACGCAAACCTAACCCTAATCCTAACCCTAACCCTAACCCTAACCCTAACCCTAACCCTAACGCAAACCTAACCCTATCCATAATCCTAACCCTAACCCTAACACAAACGTAACCCTAACCCTAACCCTAACGCAAACCTAAACATAACCCTAACCCTAAACCTAACCCTAACGCATACCTAACCCTAACCCTAACCATAACCCTAACGCACACCTAACCATAACCCTAACCTTAACCCTAACCCTAAACTAACCCTAACGAAAATCTAACGCTAACCATAACCCTAACCCTAAACCTAACCCTAACCCTAACCCTAACGCACACCTAACCCTAACCCTAAACCTAACCCCAACCCTATCCATAACACAAATCTAACCCTAACCCTAAAACTAACTCTAAACCTAACGCAAACCTAAGCCTTAATAATAACCCTAATCCTAACCCTATCCCTAACCCTAAAGCTAACCTAACCATAACTCTAACCCTAAACATTAACCCTAACCCTAACCCTAACGATAACCCTAACGCAAAACTAAACCTAACCCTAACCCTAAACCTAACGCAAACCTAAGCTTAACCCTAACCCTAACCATAACCCTAACTCTAACCCTAAACCCTAACCCTGACCCTAACTGTAACCGTATCCCTAACCCTAACCCAAACCCTAACCCTAACCCTAAACCTAACCCTAAACCTAACCCTATCGCAATCCTAACCCTAACACTAACCCTAACCCTAAACCTAAACCTAACCCTAACCCAAACCCTAACACAAACCTAATCCTAACCCTAACCCTAAACCTAACCTTAACCCTAACCCTATCGCAATCCTAACCCTAAACCTAACCCTAACCCTAACCGTATCCATAACGAAAATCTAACCCTAACCCTAACCCTAACTCTAAACCTAACGCAAACCTAAGCTTAAATCCTAACCCTAATCCTAACCCTAACCCTAACCCTAAAGCTAACCTAACCCTAACCCTAACCCTAAACATTAACCCTAACCCTAACCCTAAAGAAAACCCTCACGCAAAACTAACCCTAACCCTAACCCTAAACCTAACGCAAACCTAACCCTAACCCTAACCCTAACCCTAACCCTAACCCTAACCCT
>NC_142517.1:110962500-110967500 GCF_057876585.1 Rhinolophus sinicus | reverse complement strand
CCATAACCCTAACATAAGCCTAACTCTTACCCTAACAGTAACGCTAAACCTAACCCCTACCCTAAACCTAAAGCCAACCTAAACCTAACCCTAACCCGACCCTACCCTAACCCTAACCCTACCTCAACCTAACCCTAACCCTAACCCTAACCCTAAACCTAACCTTAACCCAAACCCTAATTTAACCCTAACCCTGTCCCTAACCCTAACCCTACCCTAACCCTAACCCTAAACCTAACCCTACCCTAACCTAAAATCTAAACCTAACCCTAACCCTAAACCCGAAACCTAACCCTCATCTAACACTAACCTAACCTACGCCTATCTCTCACCCTAAACCTAACCCTAACCCTAACGCAAAGCTAACCATAACCCTAACCCTAAACCTAACCCTAACCTAAACCTAACCCTAACCCTAACCCTAACCCTAATCCTAACCCTAACCCTAAACCTAAAGCAATCCTAACCCTCACCCTAACCCTAACCCTAACAATAACCATAACGCAAACCTAACCCTAACCCTAACCGTAACCCTAAACCGTAACATAACCCTACCCTAACATAACCCTAAACCTAACCCTAACCCTAAACCCTGAACCTAACCCTAACCTAACACTAACCCTAACCCTAACCCTAACCATAATCCTAAACCTAACGCTAACACTTAAACTAAACCTAACCCTAAAGCAAACCTAACCCTAACCCTAACCCTATCCCTAACCCTAACCCTTACGCAAATGTAACCCTAACCCTAACCCTAACCCTAACCCTAACCCTAACCCTAACCTTAACCCTAACACTAACCCTAACCCTAAACCTAAACCTAACCTTAACCCTAATGCAAACCTAACCCTAAACCTAACCCTAACCCTAACCCTAACCCTAACGCAAACCTAACCCTAACCCTAACCCTAACCCTAACCCTAACCCTAACCCTAACCGTTACGCAAACTTAACTCTAACCTTAACCCTAACCCTAAGGCAAACCTAACCCTAAACCTAACCCTAACCCTTACGCAAACTTAACCCTAACCCTAACCCTAACCTAGCCATAATCCTAACCCTAACCCTAAACCTAAACCCTAACCCTAACCCTACACTAACCCTAACCCTAACCCTAACCCAAACCGTTACGAAAACTTAACCCTAACCCTAACCCTAACCCTAAACCTAAATTGGCCCTAACCCTAACACTAAACCTAACACTAACTCAAACCTAACCCTAACCCTAACCCTAAAGCTAACCCTAACCTTAAACTTACCCTAACCCTAACCCTAACGCTAACCAAACCCTAAACCTAACCCTAACCCTAACCCTAAACCTAAACCATAACCCTAACCCTAACCCTACCCTAACATAACCCTAACCCTAACCCTATTGTAAACCTAACCATAACCCTATACCTATCCATAACCCTAATGCAAACCTAACCCTAACCCTAACCCTAACCCTAACCCTAACCCTAACCCTAACGCAAACCTAACCCGAACCCTAATCCTAACCCAAAACCTTAGCCCTAACCATAACCCTAATCCTAACCCTAAACCTACCTCAACCTAACCCTCACCCTAACACGAAACCTAACCTTAACCCAAAACCTAACCTAACCCTAACCCTAACCCTAACCATAACCCTAACCCTACCCTAAACTTAACCCTAACCATAACCCTAATCCTAAACCCTAAACCTAACCCTAACATAACCCTAAACCTAACCCTAACCCTAAACACTAAACTTAACCATAACCTAACATTTACCATAACCCTAACCCTAAACTAAGCCTAACACTTACCCTAACCATAATCGTAAACCTAACCCTAACCCTAACCCTAACGGAAACCTAACTGTATTCCTAACCCTAACCCTAACCCAAACCTAACCCTACCCTAAACTAACCCTAAACCTAACCCTAACCCTAAATCCTAAACCTAACTCTAACCTAACTCTAACCCTAAACCTAACCCTAACCATAACCCTAAACCTAACGCTAACCGTAAAGCTAAATCTAACCCTAACCCTAACACAAACCTAACCCTAATCCTAACCCTAACCCTAACCCTAAACTTAACCCTAACCCTAACGCAAACCTAACCCTAACCCTAACCATAACCATAACCCTTACGCAAACTTAACCCTAACCCTAACCCTAACCCTATCCCTGGCCCTATCCCTAACCCTAATCCTAACCCTAACCCTAACCCTAAAGCTAACCTAACCCTAACCTTAACCCTAAACCCTAACCCTAACCCTAACCCTAACCCTAACCGTAACCCTAACCCTAACCCAAACCCTAACCCTAACCCTAAACCTAACACTAACCCTAACCATAACACAATCCTAACCAAAACCCTAACCCTAACCCTAAACCTAACCCTAACCTTAACCTAACGCAAACCTAACCCTAACCCTAACCTTAACCCTAACCCTAACCATAAACCTAACGCAATCCTAACCCTAACCCTAACCCTAACCTAAACCTGACCCTAAATCTAACCCTATCCCTAACGCAAACCTAACCCTACCCTAAACTTAACCCTAACCCTAACCCTAACGCAAACCTAACTCTAACCCTAACCATAACCCTAACATAAGCCTAACTCTTACCCTAACATTAACCCTCAACCTAACCCTAACCCTAACCCTAAAGCAAACCTAACCCTAACCCTAACCCTAACCCTAACCCTAATCCTAACCCGAACGCAAACCTAACCCTAACCGTAACCCTAACCCTAACGCATAACTAACCCTAACCCTAACACTAACCCTAACCCTAACCCTAACCCGAACGCAAACCTAACCATAACCCTAACCCTAACCCTAACACAAAATTAACCCTAACCCTAACCCTAAACCTAACCCTAAACCTAATCCTAACCCTAACCGTAACCCAAACCTAAACCTAACCCTAACCCTAATCTTAAACCTAACCCTAACCCTAACCTTAACCCTAACCCTAACGCAACCCTAACCCTAATCCTAAACCTAAACCTAACCCTAACGCAATCCTAACCTTAACCATAACACTATGCCTAACCCTAAACCTAAACCTAACCCTAAACCATACCTTAACGCAAAACTAACCCTAAACATAACGCTAACCATAAAAACCTAAAGCTAACCCTAACCCTAACCCTAACCCTACCCTAACCTGACCCTAACCCTAACCCTAACCCTAACGCAAACCTAACCCTAACCCTAACCCAAAACCTAACCCTAACGCAACCTAACCCTAACCCTAACCATTACCCTAACCGAAGCCTAACTCTTACCCTAACAGTAACCCTAAAGCTAACCCTAACCCTAACCCAAACCCTAACCCTAACCCTAATTCGAACTCAAACTTAACCATAACCCTAACCCAAACCCTAACACAAAATTACCCCTAAACCTAACCCTAAACCTAACCCTAAACCTAATCCTAACCCTAACCCTAACCCAAACCTAAACCTAACCCTAACACTAACCTTAATCCTAACCCTAACCCTAACCTTAACCCTAAACCTAACCCTAACCATAACCATAACGCAATCCTAACCCTAACCCTAAACCTAACCCTAAACCTAACCCTAACACTAAACCTCATGCAAACCTAACCCTAACCCTAAACCTAAACCTAAACCTACCCCTAACCCTAACGGAATCCTTACCCTAACCGTAACCCTAACCCTAACCCAAACCTAACACTAACCCTAACCCTAAACCTAACCCTAACACTAACCCTATCGCAATCCTAACCCTAACCCTAACCCTAACCCTATCCATAACGCAAATTTAACCGTAACCCTAACCCTAACTCTAAACCTAACGCAAACCTAAGCTTAAATCTTAACCCTAATCCTAACCCTAACCCTAACCCTAAAGATAACCTAACCCTAACCCAAACCGTAAACATTAACCCTAACCCTAACCCTAACGATAACCCTAACACAAAACTGACCCTAACCCTAACCCTAACCTCACGCAAACCTAAACCTAACCCTAACCCTAACCCTAAGCATAACCCTAAACCTAACCCTAACCCTAAACCCTAACCCTAACCCTAACCGTAACCGTAACACTAACCCTAACCCTAACCCTAACCCTAACCCTAACCCTAAACCTAACCCTAACCCTAACCATAACGCAATCGTAACACTAACCCTAACCCTAACCCTAAACCTAACCCTAACCCTAAATCTAACGCAATCCGAACCCTAACCCTAAACCTAAACCTAACCCTACCCCTAACCCTAACGGAATCCTAACCCTAACCCTAACCCTAACCCTAAACCTAACCCTAACACTAAACCTAACCCTTAACGCAAACCTAACCCTAACACTAACCATAAACCTAACCCTAACCCTAACTCTAACGCAAACCTAACCCTAAACCTAACCCTAACCCTATCCCTAACCCTAACCCTAACCCGAACGCAAACCTAACCCTTAACCTAACCTTAACCTTAACCCTAACCCTGACGCAAACATAAACCTAAACCTAACCCTAACCATAACCCTAACACAAACCTAATCCTAACCCTAACCCTAACCCTAATGCATAACTAACCCCAACCCTAACCCTAACCCGAACCGTAACCATAACGCAAACCTAACCCTAACCATAACCCTAACCCTAACCCTAACGCAATCCTAACCTTAACCCTAACCCTATGCCTAACCCTAAACCTAACCCTAAACCTAACCCTAAACCTTACCTTAATGCAAACCTAACCCTAAACTTAACGCTAACCATAGAAACCTAACGGTAACTCTATCCCTAACCCTAACCCGAAACCTAAACCCTTGCACTATCCGTAACTCTAAGCCTAACCGTAACCCTAACCCTAACGCTAACCTAGCACTAACCCTAACCCTAAACCTAATCCTAAACTTAGAACTCAACTTAACCCTAACCCTAACGCAAACCTATCCCTAAACCTAACCCTAAACCGAAACCTAACCCTAACCCTAAACCTAACTCTAAACCCCATTCCTAACTCAAACCCTAACCGTAACCCTA
>NC_142517.1:110947500-110960000 GCF_057876585.1 Rhinolophus sinicus | reverse complement strand
CTAAACCTAATCCTAACCCTAAACCTAACTCTAACACAAACCTAACCCTAAACCTAACCCTAACCCTAACGCAAACCTAACCCTAACCATAACCCTAACCCTAACGCAAACTTAACACTAACCCTAAACCAACACTAAACCTAACCCTAACCCTAACCCTAATGCAAACCTAACACTAACCCTAACCCTAACCCTAACCCTAACACTAAAGCTAACCTAAACCTAGCCAAATCCTAACCCTGACCGTAATCCTAACCCTAACCCTAAACTTAACACTAAAACTTGCCCTATTTCTTAACTTAACCCTAATTCCTAAACCTAACCCTAAACCTAACCCTAACGCTAACTTAAACCTAACCTTAACCCAAACCCTAACCCTAAACCTAACACTAAGCCTAACCTTAAACCTAAAACTAACCCTAACCCTAACCCTAAACCCTAACCCTAAACATCACACTAAACCTAACCCTAAACGTAAACTTAACCCTAAAACCTAACCCTAACCCTAACCCTAACGCAAATCTAACCCTAATCCAAATCCTAACCCTAACCCTAAACCTAACGCAAACCTCACCATAAACCTAACACTAACCCTAACCCTAACCCTAACGCAAACCTCACCTAACCCTAACCCTAACGCAAACGTAACCCTAACCCTAACCCTAACCCTAAACCTAACCATAAAACTAACCCTAACGCAAACGTAAACCTAACCCTAACCCTAACACTAAACCTAACCCTAACCCTGACCCTAATAAAAACCTAACCATAACCCTAACACTAACCCTAACTCTAACCCTAAACCTAACCCTAACCCTAACCCTAATGCAAACCTAACCCTAACGCTAACCCTAACCCTAACCCTAACCCTAACCCTAACCCTAACCCTAACCCTAACCCTAACCCTAATGAAAACATAACCCTAAACCTAATCCTAACACTAACCCTAACCGTAATGCAAACATAACCCTAACACTAACCCTAACCCTTATCCAAACTCTAAACCTAATCCTAACCCTAACACTATCCTTAACTCAAACGTAACCCTAACCCTAACCCTAACCATAAAACCCTAACGCTAACCCTGAACTGGACCCTAACCCTTACATAAACCCTAGCCCTAACCCTAACACTAACCCTAACGCAAAACCTAACCCTAACCCTAACCCTAACCCTAAGACTAACACTAACCTGAACCCGAAACCGAACCCGAACCCGAACCCGAACCCGACCCGAACCTTAACACTAACCCTAACACTAAACCTAACACTAAACCTAACCCTTACCCTAACCCTAACCCTAACCCTAACCATAACCCTAACGCAAACCTAACCCTAACCATAACACTAACCCTAACCCTATCCCTAACCCTAACACAAACTTAACCCTAACCCTAACCCTAACCCTAAACCTAATCCAAACGCTAACCCTAACGCAAACCTAAACCTAACCCTAAACCTAAGCCTATCCCTACCGCAAAACTAACCGTAACCCTAACCCTAACCCTAACGCAATTCTAACCCTAACTCTATGCCTAAACCTAAACTTAACCCTAACCCTAAACCTATTCTTAATGCAAACCTAACCCTAAACTTAACGCTAACCATAATATCCTAACGCTAACCCTAACCCTAACCCAAACACTAACGCAAACCTAACCCTAAACCTAACCCTAACACTAACCCTAACGCTAACCCGAATCCGAAAGTGAACCCGAACCTGAACCCGAACCCGAACCATAACACTAACCCTAACCCTAACCCTAACGCAAACCATAACCCTAACCCTAACCCTAACCCTAACCCTAACCCTAACCCTAACGCAAACCTAACCCTAAACCTAACCCTAACCCTAACCCTAACCCTAACGCAAACCTATCCCTAACCCTAACCCTAAAACAAACCTAACCCTAACCCTAAACCTCACCCTAAACCTAACCCTAACCCTAACCCTGACGCAAACCTAACCCTAAACATAACCATAACCCTAACCCTAACCGTAACGCATACCTAACCCTAACACTAACACTAACCCTAACCCTAACCCTAACCCTAACGGAAACCTAACCCTAACACTTACCCTAACACAACCTTAATCTAAACCTAACCCTTACACGAAAACTAACATTAACCCTAACCCTAACCTAACCCTAACCCTAACCCTAACCCTAACCCTAACCTAACCCTAACCCTAACCCTAATTCTAACCCTAAAACTAACGAAAACCCTAACGCAAACCTAATCCAAACACTAACCCTAACCCTATCGCAAACCTTACCCTAACACTAACCCTAACCCTAACCCTAACCCTAACGCTAAACCTAACCCTAACCTTAACCCTGAACCTAACCCTAACCCTAACCCTAACCGTAACCTAACCCTAACCCTAACCCTAAACCTAACCTAACCCTAACGCTAAACCTAACCCTAACCCTAACCCTAACCCTAACACTAACCCTAACCTAACCCTAACCCTAAACCTAACCCTAAACCTAACCCTAACCCTAACCCTAAACCTAACGCAAACCTAACCCTAACCCTAACCCTAAAACAAACCTAACCCTAACCCTAAACATAAACCTAATCCTAACCCTAACGATAACGCAAACCTAACAATGACACTAACCCTAAACCTAACCCTAACCCTAACGCAAACCTAACCCTAAGCCTACCCCTTACCCTATCGCAAACCTAACCCTAACCCTAAACCTAACCCTAACCCTACCCCTAACACAAACCTAACGCTAACCCTAACCCTAACCCTAACCCTAACCCTAACGCTAACCCTAACAGAAATCTAACCCTAACCCTAACCCTAACCCTAAACCTTACGCTAACCTAACACTAACCCTAAACCTAAACCTAACCCTAACCCTAACGCAAACATAACCCTAACCCTAACCCTAACCCAAACCCTAACACTTACGCAAAGCTAACCCTAACCATAACCCTAACCCTAACCCTAACACATACCTAACCATAAACCTTACCATAACCCTAACGCAAACCTAACCCTAAACCAAACCCTAACCCTAACCCTAACCCTAACCCTAACCGTAACCTAACCCTAACCCTAACCTAACCCTAAACCTAACCCTAACCCTAACCCTAACCCTAAGGCAAACCTAACCCTAACCCTAACCCTAAAACAATCCTAACCCTAACCCTAACCCTAAACCTAAACCTATTCCTAACCCTAACCCTGACGCAAACCTAACCCTAACCATAACTCTTACCCTAACCGTAACGAAAACCTAACAATAACACTAACCCAATCCCTAACCCTAACCCTAACACAAAGCTAACCCTAATCCTAACCCTAACTTTAACACAACCTAAATCTAAACCTAACCCTAACACGAAACTTAATATTAACCCCAACCCTAACCTAACCTTAACCCTAACCCAAACCCTACCCTAACCCTAACCCTAACCCTAACCCTAAACCTAAAGAAAACCCTAAAGTAAACCTAACCCTATCCCTAACCTTAACCCTATCGCAAACCTAACCCTAAACCTAAACCTAACCCTAACTCTAACCCTAACGCAAAACTAACCTTAACCCTAACCCTAACCCTAACCCTAACCCTAACCCTAACAGAAACCTAACCCTAACCATAACCCTAACCCTAAACCTAACGCAAACCTAACACTAACCCTAACCCTAAAACTAACCCTAACCCTAACCCTAAACCTAACCCTAACCCTAAAGCAAACCTAACCCTAACCCTAACCCTAAAACAAAACTAACCCTAACCCTAAACCTCACACTAAAACTAATCCTAACCGTAACCCTGACGCAAACCTAACCCTAAACATAACCATAACCCTAACACTAACAGTAACGCAAACCTAAACCTAACACTAACACTAACCCTAACCCTAACCCTGACCCTAACGGAAACCTACCCCTAACCCTTACCCTAACACAACCTAAACCTAAACCTAACCCTAACTCGAAAACTAACATTAACCCTAACCCTAACCTAACCCTAACCCTAACCCTAAACCTAACCGTCACCCTAACCCTAAGGCAAACCTAACCCTAACCCTAACCCTAAAACAAACCTAACCATAACCCTAACTCTAACCCTAAACCTATTCCTAACCCTAACCCTGACGCAAACCTAACCCTAACCATAACCCTTAACCTAACCGTAACGCAAACCTAACAATAACACTAACCCTAACCCTAACCCTAGCCCTAACCCTAACTCTAACGCAAACCTAACCCTAACCATAACCCTTACCCTAATGCAAACTTAACACTAACCCTAAACCTAACACTAAACTTAACCCTAACACTAACACTAATGCAAACCTAACACTAACCCTAACCCTAAACCTAACACTAACCCTAAAGCCAACCTAAACCTAACCCAAATCCTAACCCTGACCGTAACCCTAACCATAACCCTAACCCTAAACTTAACGCTAAACCTTACCCTAAATCTTAACTTAACCCTAATCCCTAACCCTAACCCTAAACCTAACCCTAACGCTAACTGAAACCTAACCCTAACCCAAACCCTAAACCTAAAATTAACCCTAACCCTAACCCTAACCCTAACCCTAAAACTAACCCTAACCCTAACCCTAACCCTAACCCTAACCCTAACCATCACACTAAACTTAACCTTAAACAGAAACTTAATCCTAAAACTTAACCCTTACCCTAAACCTAATGCAAATCTAACCCTAATCCAAAGCCTAACCCTAACCCTAACCCTAACCATAAACCTAACACTAACCCTAACCCTAACTCTAAGCCTAACCCTAACCCTCACCCTAACTCTATACCCTAACCCTAACCCTACCGTAACCTATACCTAACCCTAACCCTAACCCTAACGCAAAACCTAACTCTAACCCTAACCCTAACCTAACCCTAAACCTAACCCTAACCCTAACCCTAACCCTAACCCTAACCCTAACGCAAACCTAACCCTAACCCTAACACTAACCCTAACCCTATCCCTAACCCTAACACAAACTTAACCCTAACCCTAACCCTAACCCTAAACCTAATCCAAACGTTAACCCTAACGCAAACCTAAACCTAACCCTAAACCTAAGCCTAACCCTACCGCAAAACTAACCGTAACCCTAACCCTAACCCTAACGCAATCCTAACCCTAACTCTATGCCAAACCCTAAACATAACCCTAACCCTAAACCTATTCTTAATGCAAACCTAACCCTAAACTTAACGCTAACCATAATATCCTAACGCTAACCCTAACCCTAACCCAAACACTAACGCAAACCTAACCCTAAACCTAACCCTAACACTAACCCTAACGCTAACCCGAATCCGAAACTGAACCCGAACCTGAACCCGAAACCGAACCATAACACTAATCCTAACCCTAACCCTAACGCAAACCATAACCCTAACCCTAACCCTAACCCTAACCCTAACCCTGACCCTAATAAAAACCTAACCATAACCCTAACACTAACCCTAACTCTAACCCTAAACCTAACCCTAACCCTAACCCTAATGCAAACCTAACCCTAACGCTAACCCTAACCCTAACCCTAACCCTAACCCTAACCCTAACCCTAACCCTAACCCTAACCCTAATGAAAACATAACCCTAAACCTAATCCTAACACTAACCCTAACCGTAATGCAAACATAACCCTAACACTAACCCTAACCCTTATCCAAACTCTAAACCTAATCCTAACCCTAACACTATCCTTAACTCAAACGTAACCCTAACCCTAACCCTAACCATAAAACCCTAACGCTAACCCTGAACTGGACCCTAACCCTTACATAAACCCTAGCCCTAACCCTAACACTAACCCTAACGCAAAACCTAACCCTAACCCTAACCCTAACCCTAAGACTAACACTAACCTGAACCCGAAACCGAACCCGAACCCGAACCCGAACCCGACCCGAACCTTAACACTAACCCTAACACTAAACCTAACACTAAACCTAACCCTTACCCTAACCCTAACCCTAACCCTAACCATAACCCTAACGCAAACCTAACCCTAACCATAACACTAACCCTAACCCTATCCCTAACCCTAACACAAACTTAACCCTAACCCTAACCCTAACCCTAAACCTAATCCAAACGCTAACCCTAACGCAAACCTAAACCTAACCCTAAACCTAAGCCTATCCCTACCGCAAAACTAACCGTAACCCTAACCCTAACCCTAACGCAATTCTAACCCTAACTCTATGCCTAAACCTAAACTTAACCCTAACCCTAAACCTATTCTTAATGCAAACCTAACCCTAAACTTAACGCTAACCATAATATCCTAACGCTAACCCTAACCCTAACCCAAACACTAACGCAAACCTAACCCTAAACCTAACCCTAACACTAACCCTAACGCTAACCCGAATCCGAAAGTGAACCCGAACCTGAACCCGAACCCGAACCATAACACTAACCCTAACCCTAACCCTAACGCAAACCATAACCCTAACCCTAACCCTAACCCTAACCCTAACCCTAACCCTAACGCAAACCTAACCCTAAACCTAACCCTAACCCTAACCCTAACCCTAACGCAAACCTATCCCTAACCCTAACCCTAAAACAAACCTAACCCTAACCCTAAACCTCACCCTAAACCTAACCCTAACCCTAACCCTGACGCAAACCTAACCCTAAACATAACCATAACCCTAACCCTAACCGTAACGCATACCTAACCCTAACACTAACACTAACCCTAACCCTAACCCTAACCCTAACGGAAACCTAACCCTAACACTTACCCTAACACAACCTTAATCTAAACCTAACCCTTACACGAAAACTAACATTAACCCTAACCCTAACCTAACCCTAACCCTAACCCTAACCCTAACCCTAACCTAACCCTAACCCTAACCCTAATTCTAACCCTAAAACTAACGAAAACCCTAACGCAAACCTAATCCAAACACTAACCCTAACCCTATCGCAAACCTTACCCTAACACTAACCCTAACCCTAACCCTAACCCTAACGCTAAACCTAACCCTAACCTTAACCCTGAACCTAACCCTAACCCTAACCCTAACCGTAACCTAACCCTAACCCTAACCCTAAACCTAACCTAACCCTAACGCTAAACCTAACCCTAACCCTAACCCTAACCCTAACACTAACCCTAACCTAACCCTAACCCTAAACCTAACCCTAAACCTAACCCTAACCCTAACCCTAAACCTAACGCAAACCTAACCCTAACCCTAACCCTAAAACAAACCTAACCCTAACCCTAAACATAAACCTAATCCTAACCCTAACGATAACGCAAACCTAACAATGACACTAACCCTAAACCTAACCCTAACCCTAACGCAAACCTAACCCTAAGCCTACCCCTTACCCTATCGCAAACCTAACCCTAACCCTAAACCTAACCCTAACCCTACCCCTAACACAAACCTAACGCTAACCCTAACCCTAACCCTAACCCTAACCCTAACGCTAACCCTAACAGAAATCTAACCCTAACCCTAACCCTAACCCTAAACCTTACGCTAACCTAACACTAACCCTAAACCTAAACCTAACCCTAACCCTAACGCAAACATAACCCTAACCCTAACCCTAACCCAAACCCTAACACTTACGCAAAGCTAACCCTAACCATAACCCTAACCCTAACCCTAACACATACCTAACCATAAACCTTACCATAACCCTAACGCAAACCTAACCCTAAACCAAACCCTAACCCTAACCCTAACCCTAACCCTAACCGTAACCTAACCCTAACCCTAACCTAACCCTAAACCTAACCCTAACCCTAACCCTAACCCTAAGGCAAACCTAACCCTAACCCTAACCCTAAAACAATCCTAACCCTAACCCTAACCCTAAACCTAAACCTATTCCTAACCCTAACCCTGACGCAAACCTAACCCTAACCATAACTCTTACCCTAACCGTAACGAAAACCTAACAATAACACTAACCCAATCCCTAACCCTAACCCTAACACAAAGCTAACCCTAATCCTAACCCTAACTTTAACACAACCTAAATCTAAACCTAACCCTAACACGAAACTTAATATTAACCCCAACCCTAACCTAACCTTAACCCTAACCCAAACCCTACCCTAACCCTAACCCTAACCCTAACCCTAAACCTAAAGAAAACCCTAAAGTAAACCTAACCCTATCCCTAACCTTAACCCTATCGCAAACCTAACCCTAAACCTAAACCTAACCCTAACTCTAACCCTAACGCAAAACTAACCTTAACCCTAACCCTAACCCTAACCCTAACCCTAACCCTAACAGAAACCTAACCCTAACCATAACCCTAACCCTAAACCTAACGCAAACCTAACACTAACCCTAACCCTAAAACTAACCCTAACCCTAACCCTAAACCTAACCCTAACCCTAAAGCAAACCTAACCCTAACCCTAACCCTAAAACAAAACTAACCCTAACCCTAAACCTCACACTAAAACTAATCCTAACCGTAACCCTGACGCAAACCTAACCCTAAACATAACCATAACCCTAACACTAACAGTAACGCAAACCTAAACCTAACACTAACACTAACCCTAACCCTAACCCTGACCCTAACGGAAACCTACCCCTAACCCTTACCCTAACACAACCTAAACCTAAACCTAACCCTAACTCGAAAACTAACATTAACCCTAACCCTAACCTAACCCTAACCCTAACCCTAAACCTAACCGTCACCCTAACCCTAAGGCAAACCTAACCCTAACCCTAACCCTAAAACAAACCTAACCATAACCCTAACTCTAACCCTAAACCTATTCCTAACCCTAACCCTGACGCAAACCTAACCCTAACCATAACCCTTAACCTAACCGTAACGCAAACCTAACAATAACACTAACCCTAACCCTAACCCTAGCCCTAACCCTAACTCTAACGCAAACCTAACCCTAACCATAACCCTTACCCTAATGCAAACTTAACACTAACCCTAAACCTAACACTAAACTTAACCCTAACACTAACACTAATGCAAACCTAACACTAACCCTAACCCTAAACCTAACACTAACCCTAAAGCCAACCTAAACCTAACCCAAATCCTAACCCTGACCGTAACCCTAACCATAACCCTAACCCTAAACTTAACGCTAAACCTTACCCTAAATCTTAACTTAACCCTAATCCCTAACCCTAACCCTAAACCTAACCCTAACGCTAACTGAAACCTAACCCTAACCCAAACCCTAAACCTAAAATTAACCCTAACCCTAACCCTAACCCTAACCCTAAAACTAACCCTAACCCTAACCCTAACCCTAACCCTAACCCTAACCATCACACTAAACTTAACCTTAAACAGAAACTTAATCCTAAAACTTAACCCTTACCCTAAACCTAATGCAAATCTAACCCTAATCCAAAGCCTAACCCTAACCCTAACCCTAACCATAAACCTAACACTAACCCTAACCCTAACTCTAAGCCTAACCCTAACCCTCACCCTAACTCTATACCCTAACCCTAACCCTACCGTAACCTATACCTAACCCTAACCCTAACCCTAACGCAAAACCTAACTCTAACCCTAACCCTAACCTAACCCTAAACCTAACCCTAACCCTAACCCTAACCCTAACCCTAACCCTAACGCAAACCTAACCCTAACCCTAACACTAACCCTAACCCTATCCCTAACCCTAACACAAACTTAACCCTAACCCTAACCCTAACCCTAAACCTAATCCAAACGTTAACCCTAACGCAAACCTAAACCTAACCCTAAACCTAAGCCTAACCCTACCGCAAAACTAACCGTAACCCTAACCCTAACCCTAACGCAATCCTAACCCTAACTCTATGCCAAACCCTAAACATAACCCTAACCCTAAACCTATTCTTAATGCAAACCTAACCCTAAACTTAACGCTAACCATAATATCCTAACGCTAACCCTAACCCTAACCCAAACACTAACGCAAACCTAACCCTAAACCTAACCCTAACACTAACCCTAACGCTAACCCGAATCCGAAACTGAACCCGAACCTGAACCCGAAACCGAACCATAACACTAATCCTAACCCTAACCCTAACGCAAACCATAACCCTAACCCTAACCCTAACCCTAACCCTAACCCTAACGCAAACCTAACCCTAAACCTAACCCTAACCCTAACCCTAACCCTAACCCTAACCCTAACCCTAAACTAACCCTAACCCTAACCTAACCCTAACCCTAACACTAACCCTAACCCTAACCCTAACCCTAACGCAAACCTAACCCTAACCCTAACCCTAAAACAAACCTAACCCTAACCCTAAACCTCACCCTAAACCTAACCCTAACCCTAACCCTGACGGAAACCTAACCCTAAACATAACCATAACCCTAACCCTAACCGTAACGCATACCTAACCTTAACACTAACACTAACCCTAACCCTAACCCTAACCCTAACGGAAACCTAACCCTCACCCTTACCCTAACACAACCTTAACCTAAACCTAACCCTTACTCGAAAACTAACATTAACCCTAACCCTAACCTAACCCTAACCCTAACCCTAACCCTAACCCTAACCTAACCCTAACCCTAACCCTAATTCTAACCCTAAAACTAACGAAAACCCTAACGCAAACCTAATCCAAACACTAACCTTAACCCTATCGCAAACCTTACCCTAACACTAACCCTAACCCTAACCCTAACCCTAACGCTAAACCTAACCCTAACCTTAACCCTAAACCTAACCCTAACCCTAACCCTAACCTAACCCTAACCCTAACCCTAAACCTAACCTAACCCTAACGCTAAACCTAACCCTAACCCTAACCCTAACCCTAACCCTAACCCTAACCCTAACCCTAACCTAACCTAACCCTAAACCTAACCCTAAACCTAACCCTAACCCTAACCCTAACGCAAACCTAACCCTAACCCTAACCCTAAAACAAACCTAACCCTAACCCTACACATAAACCTAATCCTAACCCTAACCCTTACGCAAACCTAACCCTAACCCTATCCATAACCCTAACCCTAACGATAACGCAAACCTATCAATGACACTAACCCTAAACCTAACCCTAACCCTAACGCAAACCTAACCCTAAGCCTACCCCTTACCCTATCGCAAACCTAATCCTAACCCTAAACCTAACCCTAAACCTACCCCTAACACAAACCTAACGCTAACCCTAACCCTAACCCTAACCATAACCCTAACCCTAACGCTAAACCTAACAGAAATCTAACCCTAACCCTAACCCTAACCCTAAACCTAACGCTAACCTAACACTAACCCTAAACCTAAACCTAACCCTAACCCTAACACAAACCTAACCCTAACCCTAACCCTAACCCAAACCCTAACACTTACGCAAAGCTAACCCTAACCATAACCCTAACCCTAACCCTAACACATACCTAACCCTAAACCTTACCATAACCCTAACGCAAACCTAACCCTAAACCTAACCCTAACCCTAACCCTAACCCTAACCGTAACCTAACCCTAACCCTAACCTAACCCTAAACCTAACCCTAACCCTAACCCTAACCCTAAGGCAAACCTAACCCTAATCCTAACCCTAAAACAATCCTAACCCTAACCCTAACCCTAAACCTAAACCTATTCCTAACCCTAACCCTGACGCAAACCTAACCCTAACCATAACTCTTACCCTAACCGTAACGCAAACCTAACAATAACACTAACCCAAACCCTAACCCTAACCCTAACACAAAGCTAACCCTAATCCTAACCCTAACTTTAACACAACCTAAATCTAAACCTAACCCTAACACGAAACTTAATATTAACCCCAACCCTAACCTAACCTTAACCCTAACCCAAACCCTACCATAACCCTAACCCTAACCCTAACCCTAAACCTAACGAAAACCCTAAAGTAAACCTAACCCTATCCCTAACCCTAACCCTATCGCAAACCTAACCCTAAACCTAAACCTAACCCTAACTCTAACCCTAACGCAAAACTAACCTTAACCCTAACCCTAACCCTAACCCTAACAGAAACCTAACCCTAACCATAACCCTAACCCTAAACCTAACGCAAACCTAACACTAAACCTAACCCTAAACCTAACCCTAACCCTAACACTAAGGCAAAGCTAACCCAAACCATAACCCTAACCCTAACGCAAACCTAACCCTAAACCTAACCCTAACCCTAACCCTAACCCTAACCCTAACCCTAACCTAACCATAACCCTAACCCTAACCCTAACCTAAACCTAACCCTAACCCTAACCCTAACCCTAAACCTAAACCTAACCCTAACCCTAACGCACCTAACCCTAACCCTAACGCTAAAACAAAACTAACCCTAACCCTAAACCTCACACTAAAACTAATCCTAACCGTAACCCTGACGCAAATCTAACCCTAAACATAAACATAACCCTAACACTAACAGTAACGCAAACATAACCCTAACACTAACACTAACCCTAACCCTAACCCTAACCCTAACGGAAACCTACCCCTAACCCTTACCCTAACACAACCTAAACC
>NC_142517.1:110910000-110940000 GCF_057876585.1 Rhinolophus sinicus | reverse complement strand
CCCTAACATGAAACTTTATATTAACCCCAAACCTAACCTAACCTTAACCCTAACCCTAACCCTACCCTAACACTAAGGCAAAGCTAACCCTAACCCTAACGCAAACCTAACCCTAAACCTAACCCAAACCCTTACCCTAACCGAAACGCAAACCTAACAATAACAATAAGCCTAACCCTAACCCTAACCCTAACGCAAACCTAACCCTAATCCTAACACTAACATTAACACAACCTAAATCTAAACCTAACCCTAACACGAAACTTAATATTAACCCCAACCCTAACCTAACCCTAACCCTAACCCTAACCCTACCCTAACCCTAACCCTAACCCTAACCCTGAAACTAACGAAAACCCTAAAGCAAACCTAACACTATCCCTAACCCTAACCCTATCGCAAACCTAACCCTAAACCTAAACCTTACCCTAACTCTAACCCTAACGCAAAACTAACCTTAACCCTAACCCTAAACCTAACCCTAACCCTAACACTTACTCTAACCCTAACAGAAACCTAACCCTAACCATAACCCTAACTCTAAACCTAACGCTAACCTAACACTAACCCTAACCCTAAACCTAACCCTAACCCTAACGAAAACCTAACCATAACCCTAACGCTAACCCTAACACAAAGGCAAAGCAAACCCTAACCCTAACCCTAACCCTAACGCAAACCTAACACTAAACCTAACCCTAAACCTAACCCTAACCCTAACCCTAATCCTAACCCTAAGCCTAACCCTAACCCTAACCTAACCCTAACCCTAACCCTAACCCTAACCTAACCCTAACCCTAACCCTAACCCTTACCCTAACCCTACCCCTAACCCTAACCCTAACGCAAACCTAACCCTAACCCTAACCCTAAAACAAACCTAACCCTAACCCTAAACCTCACCCTAAACCTAATCCTAACCTTAACCCTGACGCAAACATAACCCTAAACATAACCCTAAACCTAACCCTAACCCTAACGCAAACCTAACCCTAACCCTAACCCTAACCCAAACCCTAACACTTACGCAAAGCTAACCCTAACCATAACCCTAACCCTAAACCTAACACACACCTAACCCTAACCCTTACCCTAACCCTAACGCAAACCTAACCCTATTCATAACCCTAAAACCAACCTAACCCGAACCCTAACCCTAACCCTAACACAACCTAAACCTAAACCTAACCCTAACTCGAAAACTAACATTAACCCTAACCCTAACCTAACCCTAACCCTAAACCTATTCCTAACCCTAACCCTGACACAAACCTAACCCTAACCATAACCCTTACCCTAACCGTAACGCAAACCTAACAATAACACTAACCCTAACCCTAACCCTAACCCTAACCCTAACGCAAACCTAACCCAAATCCTAACCCTAACATTAACACAACCTAAATCTAAACCTAACCCTAACACGAAACTTAATATTAACCCCAACCCTAACCTAACCTTAACCCTAACCCTAACCCTACCCTAACACTAAGACAAAGCTAACCCTGACCCTAACCCTAACCCTAACGCAAACCTAACCCTAAACCTAAACATAACCCTAACCATAACCCTAACCCTAACCTAACCCTAACCCTAAACCTAACGAAAACCCTAAAGCAAACCTAACCCTATCCCTAACCCTAACCCTATCGCAAAACTAACCCTAAACGTAAACCTAACCCAAACTCTAACCCTAACGCAAACCTAACCTTAACCCTAACCCTAACCCTAACACTAAGGCAAAGCTAACCCTAAACCTAACCCTAACCCTAACGCAAACCTAACCCTAAACCTAACCCTAACCCTAACCCTAACCTTAACCCTAACCTAACCCTAACCCTAACCCTAACCCTAACCCTAACCTAACCCTAACCCTAACCCTAACCCTAACCCTAACCCTAACCCTAACCCTAACGCAAACCTAACCCTAACCCTAACCCTAAAACAAACCTAACCCTAACCCTAAACCTCACACTAAACCTAATCCTAACCCTAACCCTGACGCAAACCTAACCCTAAATATAACCATAACCCTAACCCTAACCGTAACGCAAACCTAACTCTAACACTAACACTAACCGTAACCCTAACCCTAACCCTATCGGAAACCTAACCCTAACCCTTACCCTAACACAACCTAAACGTAAACCTAACCCTAACTCGAAAACTAACATTAACCCTAACCCTAACCCTAACCCTAACCCTAACCCTAACCCTAACCTCACCCTAACCCTAACCCTAATTCTAACCCTAAACCTAACGAAAACCCTAACGCAAACCTAACCCTAACACTTACCCGAACCCTAAGGCAAATCTAACACTAAACCTAACCCTAAACATAACCATAACCCTAACCCTAACCCTAACGCAAAGCTAACCCTAACCTTAACCCTAACCCTAACCCTAACCCTAACGCATACCTAACCCTAACACTTACCCTAACCTTAAGGCAAACCTAACCCTAAACCTAACCCTAACCCTAACCCTAACCATAACCCTATCCCTAACCTAACCCTAACCCTAACCCTAACCCTAACCCTAACCTAACCCTAATCCTAACCTAACCCTAACCCTAAACCTAAACCTAAACCTAACCCTAACCCTAACCCTAACGCAAACCTAACCCTAACCCTAAACCTAAACCTAAACCTAACCCTAACCCTAACCCTAACGCAAACCTAACCCTTACCCTAACCCTAACCCTAACCCTAACCCTAACCCTAACCCTAACCCTAACCTAACCCTAACCCTAAACCTAAACCTAAACCTAACCCTAACCCTAACCCTAACGCAAACCTAACCCTAACCCTAAACCTAAACCTAAACCTAACCCTAACCCTAACCCTAACGCAAACCTAACCCTAACCCTAACCCTAAAACAAACCTAACCCTAACCCTAAACATAAACCTAATCCTAACCCTAACCCTTACGCAAACCTAACCCTAACCCTAACCCTAACCCTAACGATAACGCAAACCTAACAATGACACTAACCCTAAACCTAACCCTAACCCTAACGCAAACCTAACCCTAAGCCTACCCCTTACCCTATCGCAAACCTAACCCTAACCCTAAACCTAACCCTAACCCTACCCCTAACACAAACCTAACGCTAACCCTAACCCTAACCCTAACCCTAACCCTAACCCTAACGCTAACCCTAACAGAAATCTAACCCTAACCCTAACCCTAACCCAAACCCTAACACTTACGCAAAGCTAACCCTAACCATAAACCTAACCCTAACCCTAACACATACCTAACCCTAAACCTTACCATAACCCTAACGCAAACCTAACCCTAAACCTAACCCTAACCGTAACCCTAACCCTAACCGTAACCTAACCCTAACCCTAACCTAACCCTAAACCTAACCCTAACCCTAACCCTAAGGCAAACCTAACCCTAACCCTAACCCTAAAACAAACCTAACCCTAACCCTAACCCTAAACCTAAACCTATTCCTAACCCTAACCCTGACGCAAACCTAACCCTAACCATAACTCTTACCCTAACCGTAACGCAAACCTAACAATAACACTAACCCAAACCCTAACCCTAACCCTAACACAAAGCTAACCCTAATCCTAACCCTAACTTTAACACAACCTAAATCTAAACCTAACCCTAACACGAAACTTAATATTAACCCCAACCCTAACCTAACCTTAACCCTAACCCAAACCCTACCCTAACCCTAACCCTAACCCTAACCCTAAACCTAACGAAAACCCTAAAGTAAACCTAACCCTATCCCTAACCCTAACCCTATCGCAAACCTAACCCTAAACCTAAACCTAACCCTAACTCTAACCCTAACGCAAAACTAACCGTAACCCTAACCTAACCCTAACCCTAACCCTAACCTAACCCTAACCCTAACCCTAATTCTAACCCTAAAACTAACGAAAACCCTAAAGCAAACCTAATCCAAACACTAACCCTAACCCTATCGCAAACCTTACCCTAACACTAATCCTAACCCTAACCCTAACCCTAACGCTAAACCTAACCCTAACCTTAACCCTAACCCTTACCCTAACCCTAACGCAAACCTAACCCTAAACCTAACCCTAACCCTAACCCTAACCCTAACCCTAACCCTAACCGTAACCTAACCCTAATCCTAATCCTAACCCTAACCTAACCCTAACCCTAACCCTAACCCTAACCCTAACCCTAAGGCAAACCTAACCCTAACCCTAACCCTAAAACAAACCTAACCCTAACCCTAACCCTAACCCTAACCATAACCCTTACCCTAACCGTAACGCAAACCTAACAATAACACTAACCCTAACCCTAACCCTAATGCAAACATAACCCTACTCCTAACCCTAACATTAACACAACCTATATCTAAACCTAACCCTAAAACGAAACTTAATATTAACCCCAACCCTAACCTAACCCTAACCCTAACCCTACCCTAACCCTAACCCTAACCCTAACCCTAAACTTAACGAAAACCCTAAAGCAAACCTAACCCTATCCCTAACCCTAACCTTATCGCATACCTAACCCTAAACCTAAACCTAACCCTAACTCTAACCCTAACGCAAAACTAACCTTAACCCTAACCCTAACCCTAACCCTAACCCTAACCCTAACCCTAAAAGAAACCTAACCCTAACCATAACCCTAAACCTAAACCTAACGCAAACCTAACACTAACCCTAACCCTAAACCTAACCCTAACCCTAACGCAAATCTAACCCTAACCCTAACCCTAACCCTAACACAAAGGCAAAGCAAACCCTAACCCTAACCCTAACCCTAACGCAAACCTAACCCTAAACCTAACCCTAACCCTAACCCTAACCCTAACCCTAACCCTAACCCTAACCTAACCCTAACCCTAACCCTAACCCTAAATTAACCCTAACACTAACCCTAACCCTAACCCTAACCCTAACCCTAACCCTAACCCTAACGCAAACCTAACCCTAACCCTAACCGTAAAACAAACCTAACCCTAACCCTAAACCTAATCCTAACCCTAACCCTTACGCAAACCTAACGCTAATCATAACCATAACCCTAACCCTAACAGTAACGCAAACCTAACCCTAACACTAACACTAACCCTAACCCTAACACTAACGGAAACCTAACCCTAACACTTTCCCTAACACAACCTAAACCTAAACCTATCCCTAACTCGAAAACTAACATTAACCCGAACCCTAACCTAACCCTAACCCTAACCCTAACCCTAACCCTAACGCAAAGCTAACCCTAACCCTAACCCTAACCCTAACCCTAACCCTAACGCATACCTAACCCTAACACTTGCCCTAAACCTAAGACAAACCTAACCCAAACCTAACCCTAAACATAACCATAACCCTAACCCTAAACCTAAGCCTAACGCAAAGCTAACACTAACCCTAACCCTAACCCTAACCCTAACCCTAACCCTAACGCATACCTAACCCTAACACTTACCATAACCCTAACGCAAACCTAACCCTAAACCTAACCCTAACCCTAACCCTAACCCAAACCCTATCCCTAACCCTAACCCTAACCTAACCCTAACCCCAGCCTTAACCCTAACCTAACCCTAACCCTAAACCTAACCCTAACCCTAACCCTAACCCTATCCCTAACCGTAACGCGAACCTAACACTAACCCTAACCCTAAAACAAACCTAACCCTAACACTAACCATAAACCTAATCCTAACCCTAACCCTTACGCAAACCTAACCCTAACCCTAACCATAACCCTAACCCTTCGTAACGCAAACCTAACAATAACACTAACCCTAACCCTAACTCTAACCCTAACGGAAACCTAACCCTAACCATAACCCTAACCCTAACACAACCTAAATCTAAACCTAACCCTAACCCGAAACCTAACATTAACCCTAACCCTAACCTAACCCTAACCCTAACCCTAACCCTAAACCTAACCCTAACAAAAACCTAACCCTAACCCTACCCCTAACCCTAAACCTAACGCAAACCTAACACTAACCCTAACCCTAAACCTAATCCAAACCCTAACGCAAACCTAACCCTAACCCAAACCCTAACCCTAACACTAACGCAAAGCTAACCCTAACCCTAACCCTAACCCTAACGCATACCTAACCCTAACCCTTACGCAAACCTAACCCTAAACCTAACCATAACACTAACCCTTCGTAACGCAAACCTAACAATAACACTACCCATAACCCTAACTCTAACCCTAACGGAAACCTAACCCTAACCCTAATCCTAACCCTAACCCTAACCCTAACGCAAACCTAACCCTAACCCTAACCCTAAAACAAAACTAACACTAACCCTAAACCTCACCCTAAACCTAATCCTAACCCTAACCCTGACGCAAACCTAACCCTAAACATAACCATAACCCTAACTCTAACCGTAACGCAAACCTAACCCTAACACTAACACTAACCCTAACCCTAACCCTAACCCTAACGGAAACCTAACCCTAACCCTTTCCCTAACACAACCTAAACCTAAACCTAACCCTAACTCGAAAACTAACATTAACCCTAACCCTAACCTAACCCTTACCCTAACCCTAACCCTAAACCTAACCCTAACCCTACCCTAACCCTAACCCTAACCCTAACCATAAACCTAACCCTAAACCTAATGAAAACCCTGACGGAAACCTAACCCTAACCGTATCCCTAACCCTATCACATACCTAACCCTAAACCTAAACGTAACCCTAACCCTAACCCTAACGCAAACTTAACCATAACCCTAACCCTAACCCTAACCCTAACAAAAACCTAACCCTAACCCTACCCCTAACCCTAAACCTAACGCAAACCTAACACTAACCCTAACCCTAAACCTAATCCAAACCCTAACGCAAACCTAACCCTAACACAAACCCTAACCCAAACACTAACGCAAAGCTAGCCCTAACCCTAACCCTAACCCTAACGCATACCTAACCCTAACCCTTACCCTAAACCTTACACAAACCTAACCCTAACCCTAACCATAACCCAAATCCTTCGTAACGCAAACCTAACAATAACACTAACCCTAACCCTAACTCTAACCCTAACGGAAACCTAACCCTAACCATAACCCTAACCCTAACGCAACCTAAATCTAAACCTAACCCTAACCCGAAACCTAACATTAACCCTAACCCTAACCTAACCCTAACCCTAACCCTAACCCTAACCCTAACCCTAACCCTAACCCTAACGCAAACCTAACCCTAACCCTAACCCAAAAACAAACCTAACCCTAACCCTAAACCTCACCCTAAACCTAATCCTAACCCTAACCCTGACGCAAACCTAACCCTAAACATAACCATAACCCTAACCCTAACCGTAACGCAAACCTAACCCTAACACTAACACTAACCCTAACCCTAACCCTAACCCTAACGGAAACCTAACCCTAACCCTTTCCCTAACACAACCTAAACCTAAACCTAACCCTAACTCGAAAACTAACATTAACCCTAACCCTAACCTAACCCTAACCCTAACCCTAACCCTAACCCTAACCAAACCCTAACCCTATCCCTAATTCTAACCCTAAACCTAACGAAAACCCTAACGCAAACCTAATCCAAACACTAACCCTAACCCTATCGCAAACCTAACCCTAACTCTAACCCTATACCTAACCCTAACCCTAACCCTAACCCTAAACCTAACCCTAACCTTAACCCTAACCCTAACCCTAACCCTAACCCTAACCCTAACGCAAAGCTAACCCTAACCCTAACCCTAACCCTAACCCTAACCCTAACGCATACCTAACCCTAACACTTACCCTAAACCTAAGGCAAACCTAACCCTATACCTAACCCTAAACATAACCATAACCCTAACCCTAACCCTAACCGTAACCCTAACGCAAAGCTAACACTAACCCTAAGCATAACCCTAACCCTAACCCTAACCCTAACCCTAACCCTAACGCTAACGCATACCTAACCCTAACACTTACCATAACCCTAACGCAAACCTAACCCTAAACCTAACCCTAACCCTAACCCTAACCCTAACCCTAACCCTATCCCTAACCCTAACCCTAACCTAACCCTAACCCCAGCCTTAACCCTAACCTAACCCTAACCCTAACCCTAACCCTATCCCTAACCCTATCCCTAACCCTAACGCGAACCGAACACTAACCCTAACCCTAAAACAAACCTAACCCTAACACTAACCATAAACCTAATCCTAAACCTAACCCTAATGCAAACCTAACCCTAACCCTAACCATAACCCTAACCCTTCGTACGCAAACCTAACAATAACACTAACCCTAACCCTAACTCTAACCCTAACGGAAACCTAACCCTAACCATAACCCTAACCCTAACACAACCTAAATCTAAACCTAACCCTAACCCGAAACCTCACATTAACCCTAACCCTAACCTAACCCTAACCCTAACCCTAACCCTAAACCTAACCCTAACCCTACCCTAACCCTAACCCTAACCTTAACCCTAACCCTAACCATAAACCTAACCCTAAACCTAATGAAAACCCTAACGCATACCTAACCCTAACCCTAACCCTAACCCTATCGCATACCTAACCCTAAACCTAAACATAACCCTAACCCTAACCCTAACGCAAACTTAAACATAACCCTAACCCTAACCCTAACCTTAACAAAAACTAACCCTACCCCTACCCCTAACCCTAAACCTAACGCAAACCGAACACTAACCCTAACCCTAAACCTAATCCTAACACTAACGCAATCCTAACCCTAACCCAAACCCTAACCCTAACACTAACGCAAAGCTAACCCTAACTCTAACCCTAACCCTAACGCATACCTAACCCTAACCCTTACCCTAACCCTTACGCAAACCTAAACCTAAACCTAACCATAACCCTAACCCTTTGTAACGCAAACCTAACAATAACACTAACCCTAACCCTAACTCTAACGCTAACGGACACCTAACCCTAACCATAACCCTAACCCTAACACAACTTAAATCTAAACCTAACCCTAACCCTAAACCTAACCCTAACCCTACCCTAACCCTAATCCTAACCCTAACCCTAACCATAAACCTAACCCTAAACCTAATGAAAACACTAACGCAAACCTAACCCTAACCCAAACCCTAGCCCTATCGCATACCTAACCCTAAACCTAAACGTAACCCTAACCCTAACCCTAACGCAAATTTAACCATAACCCTAACTCTAACCCTAACCCTAACAAAAACCTAACCCTAACCCTACCCCTAACCCTAAAACTAACGCAAACCTAACACTAACCCTAACCCTAAACCTAATCCTAACCCTAACGCAAACCTAACCCTAACCCAAACCCTAACCCTAACACTAACGCAAAGCTAACCCTAACCCTAACCCTAACCCTAACGCATACCTAACCCTAACCCTAACCCTAACCCTAACCCTAACCCTAACTCTAACCCTAACCTTAACCCTAACCCTAACCTAAACCTAACCCTAACCCTAACCCTAAAACTAACCCTAACGCAAACTTAACCCTAACCCTAACACTATAACAAACCTAAACCTAACCCTAAATCTACCCTAAACCTAATCCTAACCATAACCCTGACGCAAACCTAACCCTAACCCTAACGATAACCCTAACCCTAACCGTAAGGCAAACCTAACAATAACACTAACCCTAACCCTAAACCTAACCCTAACGCAAACTTAACCATAACCCTAACCCTAACCCTAACACAACCTAAATCTAAACCTAACCCTAACCCGAAACCTAACATTAACCTTAACCCTAACCTAACCCTAACCCTAACCCTAACCCTAACCCTACCATAACCCTAACCCTAACCCTAAACCTAACCCTAACCCTAACCCTAACGCAAACCTAACCTTAACCCTAACCCTAACCCTATTGCAAACCTAACCCTAACCCGAACCCTAACCCTAACCCTAACGCAAACCTAACCCTAAACCTAACGCTAACCCTAACCCTAACTCTAACCCTAACAGAAACCGAACCCTAACCCTAACCCTATCGCAAACCTAACCCCAACCCTAACCCTAACCCTAGCCCTAACCCTAAACCTAAACCCTAACTCTAACACTAAACCTAACCCTAACCCTACACCTAACCCTAATCCTAACCCTAACCCAAACCCTAACGCAAAACTAACCCTAACCCTAACCCTAATCCTAACTCTAACCATAACGCAAACCTAACCCTAAACCTAAACCTAATCCTAACGCTAAACTAAGCCTAACCCTAACCCTAACCCTAACCCTAACACTCACACTAACGCAAAGCTAACCCTAACCCTAAAAATAACCCTAACCCTAACGCATAAATAACCCTAACACTTACCATAACCGTAACGAAAACCTAACCCTAACCCTAACCCTAACCCTAACCCTAACCCTAACCCTAAACCTAACGCTAACCTAACACTAACCCTAACCCTAAACCTAACCCTAACTCTAACCATAACCCTAACGCAAACCTAACCCTAACCCTAACATTAACCCTAACCCTAACCCTAACCCTAACCCTAACGCAAAGCTAACCCTAACCCTAACCCTAACCCTAACCCTAACCCTAACCCTAACCCTAACGCATACCTAACCCTAACACTTACCCTAAACCTAAGGCAAACCTAACCCTAAACCTAACCCTAAACATAACCATAACCCTAACCCTAACCCTAACCCTAACCCTAACCATAACGGAAAGCTAACACTAACCCTAACCCTAACCCTAACCCTAACCCTAACCCTAACCCTAACGCATACCTAACCCTAACACTTACCATAACCCTAACGCAAACCTAACCCTAAACCTAACCCTAACCCTAACTGTAACCCTAACCCTAACCCTATCCCTAACCCTAACCCAAACCTAACCCTATCCCCAGCCTTAACCCTAACCTAACCCTAACCCTAACCCTAACCCTAACCCTAACCCTATCCCTAACCCTAATGCGAACAGAACACTAACCCTAACCCTAAAACAAACCTAACCCTAACACTAACCATAAACCTAATCCTAACCCTAACCCTTACGCAAACCTAACCCTAACCCTAACCATAACCCTAACCCTTCGTACGCAAACCTAACAATAACACTAACCCTAACCCTAACTATAACCCTAACGGAAACTTAACCCTAACCATAACCCTAACCCTAACACAACCTAAATCTAAACCTAACCCTAACCCGAAACCTAACATTAACCCTAACCCTAACCTAACCCTAACCCTAACCCTAACCCTAAACCTAACCCTAACCCTACCCTAACCCTAACCCTAACCCTAACCCTAACGCATACCTAACCTAACCCTTACCCTAACCCTTACGCAAACCTAAACCTAACCCTAACCATAACCCTAACCCTTCGTAACGCAAACCTAACAATAACACTAACCCTAACCTAACTCTAACCCTAACGGAAACCTAACCCTAACCATAACCCTAACCCTAACACAACCTTAATCTAAACCTAACCCTAACCCGAAACCTAACATTAACCCTAAACCTAACCTAACCCTAACCCTAACCCTAACCCTAAACCTAACCCTAACCCTACCCTAACCCTAACCCTAACCCTAACCATAAACCTAACACTAAACCTAATGAAAACCCTAACGCAAACCTAACCCTAACCCTAACCCTAGCCCTATCGCATACCTAACCCTAAACCTAAACGTAACCCTAACCCTAACCCTAACGCAAACTTAACCATAACCCTAACCCTAACCCTAACCCTAACAAAAACCTAATCCTTACCATACCCTAAACCCTAAACCTCACGCAAAGCTAACACTAACCCTAACCCTAAACCTAATCTTAACCCTAACGCAAACCTAACCCTAACCCAAACCCTAACCCTAACACTAACGCAAAGCTAACCCTAACCCTAACCCTAACCCTAACGCATACCTAACCCTAACCCTAACCCTAACCATAAACTAACCCTAACGCAAACTTAACCCTAACCCTAACACTAAAACAAACCTAAACCTAACCCTAAATCTACCCTAAACCTAATCCTAACCATAACCCTGACGCAAACCTAACCCTAACACTAACGATAACCCTAACCCTAACCGTAACGCAAACCTAACAATAACACTAACCCTAACCCTAACCCTAACCCTAACGCAAATTTAACCATAACCCTAACCCTAACCCTAACACAACCTAAATCTAAACCTAACCCTAACACGAAACCTAACATTAACCTTAACCATAACCTAACCCTAACCCTAACCCTAACCCTAACCCTACCATAACCCTAAACCTAACCCTAAACCTAACCCTAACCCTAACCCTAACGCAAACCTAACCCTAACCCTAACGCTAACCCTAACCCTAACCCTAACCCTAACAGAAACCTAACCCTAACCCTAACCCTATCGCAAACCTAACCGCAACCCTAAACCTAACCCTAGCCCTAACCCTAAACCTAAACCCTAACTCTAACACTAAACCTAACCCTAACCCTAAACCTAACCCTAAACCTAATCCTAACGCAAACCTAAACCTAATCCTAACCCTAACCCAAACCCTAACGCAAACCTAACCCTAACCCTAACCCTAACCCTAACTCTAACCATAACGCAAACCTAACCCTAAACCTAACCCTAATCCTAACGCAAAACTAAGCCTAACCCTAACCCTAACCCTAACCCTAACACTAACACTAACGCAAAGCTAATCCTAACCCTAAACCTAACCCTAACCTTAACGCATACCTAACCCTAACACTTACCATAACCCTAACGAAAACCTAACCCTAACCCTAACCCTAACCCTAACCCTAACCCTAAACCTAACGCTAACCTAACACTAACCCTAACCCTAAACCTAACCCTAAAACTAACCCTAACCCTAACCCTAAACCTAACCCTAAACCTAACCCTAAACCTAACCCTAACCCTAACCCTAACCCTAACCCTAACCCTAAACCTAACCTTACCTTAACCCTAACCCTAACCCTAACCCTAACCCTAACCCTAACGCAAACCTAACCCTAACCCTAACATTAACCCTAACCCTAACCCTTACCCTAACCCAAACGCAAAGCTAACCCTAACCCTAACCCTAACACTAACCCTAACCCTAACCCTAACGCATACCTAACCCTAACACTTACCCTAACCCTAAGGCAAACCTAACCCAAACCTAACCCTAAACATAACCATAACCCTACCCTAACGCTAACCCTAACCGTAACCCTAACCCTAACGCAAAGCTAACCTTAACACTAAACCTAACCCTAACCCTAACCCTAACCCAAACCCTAACGCATACCTAAACCTAACACTTACCCTAACACTAAGGCAAACCTAACCCTAAACATAACCCTAACCTTAACTCTAACCATAACCCTAACACTAACCTAACCTTAACCCTACCCTAACGCAAAGCTAACCCTAACCCTAACCCTAAAACAAACCTAACCCTAACACTAACCCTAACCCTAAACCTAACACTAACCCTAAAGCAAACCTAACCCTAACCCTAACCCTAACCCAAATCCTAACACATACCTAACCCTAACCCTTACCCTAACCCTAACGCAAACCATCCCTAAACCTAACCCTAACCCTAACCCTAACCCTAACCCTAACCCTAACCGTAACCTAACCCTAACCCTAACCCTAACCCTAACCCTAACCTAACCCTAACCCTAACACTAACCCTAACCCTAACCCTAACCCTAACCCTAAGGCAAACCTAACCCTAAACCTAACCATAAAACAAACCTAACCCTTACCCTAAACCTAACCCTAAACCTATTCCTAACCCTAACCCTGACGCAAACCTAACCCTAACCATAACCCTTAGCCTAACGCAAACCTAACCCTAATCCTAACCCTAACATTATCACAATCTAAATCTAAACCTAACCCTAACACGAAACCTAATATTAACCCCAACCCTAACCTAACCCTAACCCTAACCCTAACCCTAACCCTACCCTAACCCTAACCCTAACCCTAACCCTAAACCTAACGAAAATCCTAAAGCAAACCTAACCCTAAACCTAAACCAAACCCTAACTCTAACCCTAACGCAAAACTAACCTTAACCCGAACCCTAACCCTAACCCTAACCCTAACAGAAACCTAACCCTAACCATATCCCTAACCCTAAACCTAACGCAAACTTAACACTAACCTTAACCCTAAACCTAACCGTAACCCTAACGCAAACCTAACCCTAACCCTAACCCGAACCCTAACACTAAGGCAAAGCTAACCCTAACCCTAACCCTAACCCTAACGCAAACCTAACCCTAAACCTAACCCTAACCCTAACCCTAACGCTAACCCTAACACTAACCCAAACAGAAACCTAACCCTAACCATATCCCTATCCCTAAACCTAACGCAAACCTAACACTAACCCTAACCCTAAACCTAACCCTAAACCTAACGCAAACCTAACCCTAACCCTAACCCTAACCCTAACACTAAGGCAAAGCTAACCCTAACCCTAAACCTAACCTAACCCTAACGCAAACCTAACCCTAAACCTAACCCTAACCCTAACCATAACCCTAACCCTAACCCTAACCCTAACCCTAACCCTAACCCTAACGCATACCTAACCCTAACACTTACCCTAACCCTAAGGCAAACGTAACCCTAAACCTAACCCTAACCCTAACCATAACCATAACCCTAACCCTAAGCTAACCCTAACCCTAACCCTAACCCTAACCCTAACCCTAACGCAAACCTAACCCTAACCCTAACATTAACCCTAACCCTAAACCTAACCCTAACGTAAAGCTAACCCTAACCCTAACCCTAACCCTAACCCTTACCCTAACCCTAACGCATACCTAACCCTACCACTTACCCTAACCCTAAGGCAAACCTAACCCTACACCTAACACTAAACATAACCATAACCCTAACCCTAACCCTAACCCTAAGCCTAACGCAAAGCTAACCCTAACCCTAACCCGAACCCTAACTCTAACCCTAACCGTAACGCATACCTAACCATAACACTTACCTTAACCCTTAGGCAAACCTAACCCTAAACCTAACCCTAACCCTAACCCTAACCATAACCCTAACCCTAACCTAACCCTAACCCTAACCCTAACCCTAACCTAACCCTAACCCTAAACCTAACCCTAACCCTAACCCTAACCCTAACCCTAACGCAAACCTAACCCTAACCCTAACCCTAACCCTAAAACAAACCTAACCCTAACACTAACCCTAACCCTAAACCTAACCCTAACCCTAACGCAAACCTAAATCAAACCCTAACCCTAACCCAAACCCTAAAACTAACGCAAAGCTAACCCTAACCATAACCCTAACCCTAACCGTAACACAACCTAACCCTAACACTACCCTAACCCTAAGGCAATCCTAACCCTAAACCTAACCCTATACATAACCATAACACTAACCCTAACCCTAACCCTAACCCAAACCCTAACACTAACGCAAAGCTAACCCTAACCATAACCCTAACCGTAACCCTAACGCATACCTAAGCCTAACACTTATCCTAACCCTAAGGCAAACCTAACCCTAAACCTAACCCTAAACATAACCATAACCCTAACCCTAACCCTAACCCTAACCTTAACCCTAACGGAAAGCTAAACCTAACCCTAACCCTAACCCTAACCCTAACCCTAACCCTAACCCTAACCCTAACCCTAACCCTATCGCAAACCTAACCCCAACCCTAACCCTAACCCTAGCCTTAACCCTAAACCTAAACCCTAACCATAACCCTAAACCTAACCCTAACCCTAAACCTAACCCTAAACCTAACCCTAACGCAAACCTAACCCTAATCCTAACCCTAACCCAAACCCTAACGCAAACCTAACCCTAACCCTAACCCTAACCCTAACACTAATCCTAACGCAAAATTAAGCCTAACCCTAACCCTAACCCTAAACCTAACCCTAACACTAACGCAAAGCTAACCCTAACCCTAAACCTAACCCTAAACTTAACGCATACCTAACCCTAACACTTACCATAACCCTAACGAAAACCTAACCCTAACCCTAACCCTAACCCTAACCCTAACCCTAAACCTAACGCTAACCTAACACTAACCCTAACCCTAAACCTAACCCTAAACCTAATGCAAACCTAACCCTAACCCTAACCCTAACCCAAACCCTAACATTAACGCAAAGCTAACCCTAACCATAACCCTAATCCTAACCCTAACCCAAACCCTAACATTAACGCAAAGCTAACCCTAACCATAACCCTAACCCTATCCCTAACCTAACCCTAACCCTAACCCTAACCGTAACCCTAACCCTAAGGCAAACCTAACCATAACCCTAACCCTAAAACTAACGCAAACCTAACACTAACTCTAAACCTAAACCTAACCCTAACCGTAACGCAAACCGAACCCTAACCCTAACCCTAACCCTAACACTAAGGCAAAGCTATCCCTAACCCTAACCCTAACCCTAACGCAAACCTAACCCTAAACCTAACCCTAATCCTAACCCTAACCCTAACCCTAACCCTAACCCTAACGCATACCTAACCCTAACACTTACCCTAACCCTAAGGCAAACCTAACCCTAAACCTAACCCTAACCCTAACCACAACCATAACCTTAAACTAACCCTAACCCTAACCCTAACCCTAATCTAACCCTAACCGTAACCCTAACCCTAACGCAAACCTAACCCTAACTCTAACCCTAAAACAAACCCTAACACTTACGCAAAGCTAAACCTAACCATAACCCTAACCCTAACCCTAACACATACCTAACCCTAACCCTTACCATAACCCTAAAGCAAACCTAACCCTAAACCTAACCCTAACCCTAACCCTAACCCTTACCCTAACCCTAACCCTAACCTAACACTAACCCTAACCCTAACCCTAAACCTAACCCTAACAGAAACATAACCCTAGCCATAACCCTAACCCTAAACCTAACGCAAAACTAACCCTAACCCTAACCCTAAAGCTAACCCTAACCCTAACGCAAACCTAACCCTAACACTAACCCTAACCCTAACACAAAGGCAAAGCTAACCCTAACCCTAACCCTAACCCTAACCCTAACGCAAACCTAACCCTAAACCTAACCCTAACCCTAACCCTAACCCTAACCCTAATCCTAACCTAACCCTAACCCTAACCCTAACCTAACCCTAACCCTAAACCTAACCCTAACCCTAACCCTAACCGTAACCCTAACGCAAACCTAACCCTAACCCTAACCCTAAAACAAACCTAACCCTAACCCTAAACCTCACCGTAAACCTAACCCTAACTCTAACCCTAAACCTAACCCTAACCCTAATTCTAACCCTAAACATAACGAAAACCCTAACGCAAACCTAATCCAAACACTAACCCTAACCCTATCGCAAACCTAACCCTAACCCTAACCCTAACCCTAACCCTAACCCTAACACTAAACCTAACCCTAAACTTAACCCTAACCCTAACCCTAACCCTTACCCTAACCCTAACGCAAACCTAACCCTAACCCTAACATTAACCCTAACCCTTACCCTAACCCTAACCCTAACGCAAAGCTAACCCTATCCCTAACCCTAACCCTAACCCTAACCCTAACCCTAACGCATATCTAACCCTAACACTTACCCTAACCCTAAGGCAAACCTAACCCTAAACCTAACCCTAAACATAACCCTAACCCTAACCCTAACCCTAACCCTAACCCTAACGCAAAGCTAACCCTAACCTTAACCCTAACCCTAACCCTAACCCTAACCCTAACGCATACCTAACCCTAACATTTACCATAACCCTAAGGCAAACCTAACCCTAAACCTAACCCTAACCCTAACCATAACCATAACCCTAAACCTAACCTAACCCTAACCCTAACCTAACACTAAACCTAACCCTAACCCTAACCCTAACCCTAACCCTAACCCTAAGGCAAACCTAACCCTAACCCACCCTAAAACAAACCTAACCCTAACACTAAACTTAACCCTAAACCTATTCCTAACCCTAACCCTGACGCAAACCTAACCCTAACCATAACCCTTACCCTAACCGTAACGCAAACCTAACAATAACACTAACCCTAACCCTAACCCTAACCCTAACGGAAACCTAACCCTAATCCTAACCCTAACATAAACACAACATAAATCTAAACCTAACCCTAACACGAAACTTAATATTAACCCCAACCCTAACCTAACCCTAACCCTAACCCTAACCCTACCATAACCCTAACCCTAACCCTAACCCTTAACCTAACGAAAACCCTAAAGCAAACCTAACCCTATCCCTAACCCTAACCCTATCGCAAACCTAACCCTAAACCTAAAACTAACCCTAACTCTCACCCTAACGCAAAACTAACCTTAACCCTAACCCTAACCCTAACCCTAAACCTAACCCTAACAGAAACCTAACCCTAGCCATAACCCTAACCCTAAACCTAACGCAAAGCTAACACTAACCCTAACCCTAAACCTAACCCTAACCCTAACGCAAACCTAACCCTAACCCTAACCATAAACCTAACCCTAACCCTAACCCTAACCCTAACCCTTACCCTAACCCTAACCTTAACCCTAACCCTAACCCTAACCCTAAACCTAACCCTAACAGAAACCTAACCCTAGCCATAACCCTAACCCTAAACCTAACGCAAACCTAACCCTAACCCTAACCCTAACCCTAAACGTAACCCTAACCCTAACCCTAACCCTAACCCTAACCCTAACCCTAACGCATACCTAACCCTAACACTTACCCTAACCCTAAGGCAAACGTAACCCTAAACCTAACCCTAACCCTAACCCTAACCATAACCCTAACCCTAACCTAACCCTAACCCTAACCCTAACGCTAACCCTAACCCTAACGCAAACCTAACCCTAACCCTAACATTAACCCTAACCCTAACCCTAACCCTAACCCTAACCCTAACGTAAAGCTAACCCTAACCCTATCCCTAACCCTAACCCTTACCCTAACCCTAACGCATACCTAACCCTAACACTTACCCTAACCCTAAGGCAAACCTAACCCTACACCTAACCCTAAACATAACCATAACCCTAACCCTAACCCTAACCCTAAGCCTAACGCAAAGCTAACCCTAACCCTAACCCTAACCCTAACTCTAACCCTAACCCTAACGCATACCTAACAATAACACTTACCCTAACCCTAAGGCAAACCTAACCCTAAACCTAACCCTAACCCTAACCCTAACCATAACCCTAACCCTAACCTAACCCTAAACCAAACCCTAACCCTAACCTAACCCTAACCCTAAACCTAACCCTAAACCTAACCCTAACCCTAACCATAACGCAAACCTAACCCTAACCCTAACCCTAAAACAAACCTAACCCTAACACTAACCCTAACCCTAAACCTAACCCTAACCCTACGCAAACCTAACCCTAACCCTAACCCTAACCCAAACCCTAAAACTAACGCAAAGCTAACCCTAACCATAACCCTAACACTAACCGTAACACAACCTAACCCTAACACTTACCCTAACCCTAAGGCAATCCTAAACCTAAACCTAACCCTACACATAACCATAACACTAACCCTAACCCTAACCCTAACCCAAACCCTAACACTAACGCAAAGCAAACCCTAACCATAACCCTAACCGTAACCCTAACGCATACCTAAGCCTAACACTTACCCTAACCCTAAGGCAAACCTAACCCTAAACCAAACCCTAAACATAACCCTAACCCTAACCCTAACCCTAACCCTAACCTTAACCCTAACGGAAAGCTAACCCTAACCCTAACCCTAACCCTAAACCTAACCCTAAGCCTAACCCTAACGTAACCCTAAACCTAACCCTAAACCTAACCCTAACCCTAACCCTAAGGCAAACCTAACCCTAACCCTAACCATAACCCTATCCCTACACCTAATCCTAACCTTAACACTAACCCTTACCCTAACCCTAACGCAAACCTAACCCTAACCCTAAAACAAACCTAACCCTAACCTTAACCCTAACCCTAACCCTAACACAACCTA
The DNA here is from genome assembly GCF_057876585.1 of Rhinolophus sinicus. Taxonomy (NCBI): domain Eukaryota; kingdom Metazoa; phylum Chordata; class Mammalia; order Chiroptera; family Rhinolophidae; genus Rhinolophus; species Rhinolophus sinicus. The sequence goes on along the minus strand of NC_142517.1, from coordinate 110,920,014 downwards.
AACCTAAACCTAACCCTAAGTCGAAAACTAACATTAACCCTAACCCTACCCTAACCCTAACCCTAACCCTAACCCTAACCCTAACCCTAACCCTAACCCTAACCCTAAACCTAACCCTAACCCTAACTCTAACCCTTACCCTAACACTAACGCAAACCTAACCCTAACCCTAACATTAACCCTAACCCTTACCCTAACCCTAACCCTAACGCAAAGCTAACCCTATCCCTAACCCTAACCCTAACCCTAACCCTAACGCATATCTAACCCTAACACTTACCCTAACCCTAACCCTAACCCTAACCCTAACCCTAAACCTAAACATAACCCTAGCCCTAACCCTAACGCAAACTTAAACATAACCCTAACCCTAACCCTAACCTTAACAAAAACTAACCCTACCCCTACCCCTAACCCTAAACCTAACGCAAACCGAACACTAACCCTAACCCTAAACCTAATCCTAACACTAACGCAAACCTAACCCTAACCCAAACCCTAACCCTAACACTAACGCAAAGCTAACCCTAACTCTAACCCTAACCAAACGCATACCTAACCCTAACCCTTACCCTAACCCTTACGCAAACCTAAACCTAACCCTAACCATAACCCTAACCCTTGGTAACGCAAACCTAACAATAACACTAACCCTAACCCTAACTCTAACGCTAACGGACACCTAACCCTAACCATAACCCTAACCCTAACACAACTTAAATCTAAACCTAACCCTAACCCTAAACCTAACCCTAACCCTACCCTAACCCTAATCCTAACCCTAACCCTAACCATAAACCTAACCCTAAACCTAATGAAAACCCTAACGCAAACCTAACCCTAACCCAAACCCTAGCCCTATCGCATACCTAACCCTAAACCTAAACGTAACCCTAACCCTAACCCTAACGCAAATTTAACCATAACCCTAACTCTAACCCTAACCCTAACAAAAACCTAACCCTAACCCTACCCCTAACCCTAAAACTAACGCAAACCTAACCCTAACCCAAACCCTAACCCTAACACTAACGCAAAGCTAACCCTAACCCTAACCCTAACCCTAACGCATACCTAACCCTAACCCTAACCCTAACCCTAACCCTAACCTTAACCCTAACCCTAACCTAACCCTAACCCTAACCCTAACCCTAAAACTAACCCTAACGCAAACTTAACCCTAACCCTAACACTATAACAAACCTAAACCTAACCCTAAATCTACCCTAAACCTAATCCTAACCATAACCCTGACGCAAACCTAACCCTAACCCTAACGATAACCCTAACCCTAACCGTAAGGCAAACCTAACAATAACACTAACCCTAACCCTAACCCTAACCCTAACGCAAACTTAACCATAACCCTAACCCTAACCCTAACACAACCTAAATCTAAACATAACCCTAACCCGAAACCTAACATTAACCTTAACCCTAACCTAACCCTAACCCTAACCCTAACCCTAACCCTACCATAACCCTAACCCTAACCCTAAACCTAACCCTAACCCTAACCCTAACGCAAACCTAACCTTAACCCTAACCCTAACCCTATTGCAAACCTAACCCTAACCCGAACCCTAACCCTAACCCTAACGCAAACCTAACCCTAAACCTAACGCTAACCCTAACCCTAACTCTAACCCTAACAGAAACCGAACCCTAACCCTAACCCTATCGCAAACCTAACCCCAACCCTAACCCTAACCCTAGCCCTAACCCTAAACCTAAACCCTAACTCTAACACTAACCCTAACCCTAACCCTACACCTAACCCTAATCCTAAACCTAACCCAAACCCTAACGCAAAACTAACCCTAACCCTAACCCTAATCCTAACTCTAACCATAACGCAAACCTAACCTAAACCTAAACCTAATCCTAACGCAAAACTAAGCCTAACCCTAACCCTAACCCTAACCCTAACACTCACACTAACGCAAAGCTAACCCTAACCCTAAAACTAACCCTAACCCTAACGCATAACTAACCCTAACACTTACCATAACCGTAACGAAAACCTAACCCTAACCCTAACCCTAACCCTAACCCTAACCCTAACCCTAAACCTAACGCTAACCTAACACTAACCCTAACCCTAAACCTAACCCTAACTCTAACCATAACCCTAACGCAAACCTAACCCTAACCCTAACATTAACCCTAACCCTAACCCTAACCCTACCCTAACGCAAAGCTAACCCTAACCCTAACCCTAACCCTAACCCTAACCCTAAACCTAACGCATACCTAACCCTAACACTTACCCTAAACCTAAGGCAAACCTAACCCTAAACCTAACCCTAAACATAACCATAACCCTAACCCTAACCCTAACCCTAACCCTAACCATAACGGAAAGCTAACACTAACCCTAACCCTAACCCTAACCCTAACCCTAACCCTAACCCTAACGCATACCTAACCCTAACACTTACCATAACCCTAACGCAAACCTAACCCTAAACCTAACCCTAACCCTAACTGTAACCCTAACCCTAACCCTATCCCTAACCCTAACCCAAACCTAACCCTAACCCCAGCCTTAACCCTAACCTAACCCTAACCCTAACCCTAACCCTAACCCTATCCCTAACCCTAATGCGAACAGAACACTAACCCTAACCCTAAAACAAACCTAACCCTAACACTAACCATAAACCTAATCCTAACCCTAACCCTTACGCAAACCTAACCCTAACCCTAACCATAACCCTAACCCTTCGTACGCAAACCTAACAATAACACTAACCCTAACCCTAACTCTAACCCTAACGGAAACTTAACCCTAACCATAACCCTAACCCTAACACAACCTAAATCTAAACCTAACCCTAACCCGAAACCTAACATTAACCCTAACCCTAACCTAACCCTAACCCTAACCCTAACCCTAAACCTAACCCTAACCCTACCCTAACCCTAACCCTAACCCTAACCCTAACCATAAACCTAACCCTAAACCTAATGAAAACCCTAACCCATACCTAACCCTAACCCTAACCCTAACCCTATCGCATACCTAACCCTAAACCTAAACGTAACCCTACCCCTAACCCTAACGCAAACTTAACCATAACCCTAACCCTAACCTTAACAAAAATCTAACCCTAACCCTACCCATAACCCTAAACCTATCGCAAACCGAACACTAACCCTAACCCTAAATCTAATCCTAACACTAACGCAAACCTAACCCTAACCCAAACCCTAACCCTGACACTAACGCAAAGCTAACCCTAACCCTAACCCTAACCCTAACGCATACCTAACCTAACCCTTACCTTAACCCTTACGCAAACCTAAACCTAACCCTAACCATAACTCTAACCCTTCGTAACGCAAACCTAACAATAACACTAACCCTAACCTAACTCTAACCCTAACGGTAACCTAACCCTAACCATAACCCTAACCCTAACACAACCTTAATCTAAACCTAACCCTAACCCGAAACCTAACATTAACCCTAAACCTAACCTAACCCTAACCCTAACCCTAACCCTAAACCTAACCCTAACCCTACCCTAACCCTAACCCTAACCCTAACCATAAACCTAACACTAAACCTAATGAAAACCCTAACGCAAACCTAACCCTAACCCTAACCCTAGCCCTATCGCATACCTAACCCTAAACCTAAACGTAACCCTAACCCTAACCCTAACGCAAACTTAACCATAACCCTAACCCTAACCCTAACCCTAACAAAAACCTAATCCTTACCATACCCTTAACCCTAAACCTCACGCAAAGCTAACACTAACCCTAACCCTAAACCTAATCTTAACCCTAACGCAAACCTAACCCTAACCCAAACCCTAACCCTAACACTAACGCAAGGCTAACCCTAACCCTAACCCTAACCCTAACGCATACCTAACCCTAACCCTAACCCTAACCATAAACTAACCCTAACGCAAACTTAACCCTAACCCTAACACTAAAACAAACCTAAACCTAACCCTAAATCTACCCTAAACCTAATCCTAACCATAACCCTGACGCAAACCTAACCCTAACACTAACGATAACCCTAACCCTAACCGTAACGCAAACCTAACAATAACACTAACCCTAACCCTAACCCTAACCCTAACGCAAATTTAACCATAACCCTAACCCTAACCCTAACACAACCTAAATCTAAACCTAACCCTAACACGAAACCTAACATTAACCTTAACCATAACCTAACACTAACCATAACCCTAACCCTAACCCTACCATAACCCTAAACCTAACCCTAAACCTAACCCTAACCCTAACCCTAACGCAAACCTAACCCTAACCCTAACGCTAACCCTAACCCTAACCCTAACCCTAACAGAAACCTAACCCTAACCCTAACCCTATCGCAAACCTAACCGCAACCCTAACCCTAACCCTAGCCCTAACCCTAAACCTAAACCCTAACTCTAACACTAAACCTAACCCTAACCCTAAACCTAACCCTAAACCTAATCTAACGCAAACCTAAACCTAATCCTAACCCTAACCCAAACCCTAACGCAAACCTAACCCTAACCCTAACCCTAACCCTAACTCTAACCATAACGCAAACCTAACCCTAAACCTAACCCTAATCCTAACGCAAAACTAAGCCTAACCCTAACCCTAACCCTAACACTAACACTAACGCAAAGCTAACCCTAACCCTAAACCTAACCCTAACCTTAACGCATACCTAACCCTAACACTTACCATAACCCTAACGAAAACCTAACCCTAACCCTAACCCTAACCCTAACCCTAACCCTAAACCTAACGCTAACCTAACACTAACCCTAACCCTAAACCTAACCCTAAAACTAACCCTAACCCTAACCCTAAACCTAACCCTAAACCTAACCCTAAACCTAACCCTAACCCTAACCCTAACCCTAACCCTAACCCTAACCCTAAACCTAACCTTACCTTAACCCTAACCCTAACCCTAACCCTAACCCTAACGCAAACCTAACCCTAACCCTAACATTAACCCTAACCCTAACCCTTACCCTAACCCAAACGCAAAGCTAACCCTAACCCTAACCCTAACACTAACCCTAACCCTAACCCTAACGCATACCTAACCCTAACACTTACCCTAACCCTAAGGCAAACCTAACCCAAACCTAACCCTAAACATAACCATAACCCTACCCTAACGCTAACCCTAACCCTAACCCTAACCCTAACGCAAAGCTAACCTTAACACTAAACCTAACCCTAACCCTAACCCTAACCCAAACCCTAACGCATACCTAAACCTAACACTTACCCTAACACTAAGGCAAACCTAACCCTAAACATAACCCTAACCTTAACTCTAACCATAACCCTAACACTAACCTAACCTTAACCCTACCCTAACGCAAAGCTAACCCTAACCCTAACCCTAAAACAAACCTAACCCTAACACTAACCCTAACACTAAACCTAACCCTAACCCTAAAGCAAACCTAACCCTAACCCTAACACTAACCCAAATCCTAACACATACCTAACCCTAACCCTTACCCTAACCCTAACGCAAACCATCCCTAAACCTAACCCTAACCCTAACCCTAACCCTAACCCTAACCCTAACCGTAACCTAACCCTAACCCTAACCCTAACCCTAACCTAACCCTAACCCTAACACTAACCCTAACCCTAACCCTAACCCTAACCCTAAGGCAAACCTAACCCTAAACCTAACCATAAAACAAACCTAACCCTTACCCTAAACCTAACCCTAAACCTATTCCTAACCCTAACCCTGACGCAAACCTAACCCTAACCATAACCCTTAGCCTAACGCAAATCTAACCCTAATCCTAACCCTAACATTATCACAATCTAAATCTAAACCTAACCCTAACACGAAACCTAATATTAACCCCAACCCTAACCTAACCCTAACCCTAACCCTAACCCTAACCCTACCCTAACCCTAACCCTAACCCTAACCCTAAACCTAACGAAAATCCTAAAGCAAACCTAACCCTAAACCTAAACCTAACCCTAACTCTAACCCTAACGCAAAACTAATCTTAACCCGAACCCTAACACTAACCCTAACCCTAACAGAAACCTAACCCTAACCATATCCCTAACCCTAAACCTAACGCAAACTTAACACTAACCTTAACCCTAAACCTAACCGTAACCCTAACGCAAACCTAACCCTAACCCTAACCCGAACCCTAACACTAAGGCAAAGCTAACCCTAACCCTAACCCTAACCCTAACGCAAACCTAACCCTAAACCTAACCCTAACCCTAACCCTATCCCTAACCCTAACACTAACCCAAACAGAAACCTAACCCTAACCATATCCCTATCCCTAAACCTAACGCAAACCTAACACTAACCCTAACCCTAAACCTAACCCTAAACCTAACGCAAACCTAACCCTAACCCTAACCCTAACCCTAACACTAAGGCAAAGCTAACCCTAACCCTAAACCTAACCTAACCCTAACGCAAACCTAACCCTAAACCTAACCCTAACCCTAACCATAACCCTAACCCTAACCCTAACCCTAACCCTAACCCTAACCCTAACGCATACCTAACCCTAACACTTACCCTAACCCTAAGGCAAACGTAACCCTAAACCTAACCCTAACCCTAACCATAACCATAACCCTAACCCTAAGCTAACCCTAACCCTAACCCTAACCCTAACCCTAACCCTAACGCAAACCTAACCCTAACCCTAACATTAACCCTAACCCTAAACCTAACCCTAACGTAAAGCTAACCCTAACCCTAACCCTAACCCTAACCCTTACCCTAACCCTAATGCATACCTAACCCTACCACTTACCCTAACCCTAAGGCAAACCTAACCCTACACCTAACACTAAACATAACCATAACCCTAACCCTAACCCTAACCCTAAGCATAACGCAAAGCTAACCCTAACCCTAACCCTAACCCTAACTCTAACCCTAACCGTAACGCATACCTAACCATAACACTTACCCTAACCCTTAGGCAAACCTAACCCTAAACCTAACCCTAACCCTAACCCTAACCATAACCCTAACCCTAACCTAACCCTAACCCTAACCCTAACCCTAACCTAACCCTAACCCTAAACCTAACCCTAACCCTAACCCTAACCCTAACCCTAACGCAAACCTAACCCTAACCCTAACCCTAACCCTAAAACAAACCTAACCCTAACACTAACCCTAACCCTAAACCTAACCCTATCCCTAACGCAAACCTAAATCAAACCCTAACCCTAACCCAAACCCTAAAACTAACGCAAAGCTAACCCTAACCATAACCCTAACCCTAACCGTAACACAACCTAACCCTAACACTACCCTAACCCTAAGGCAATCCTAACCCTAAACCTAACCCTATACATAACCATAACACTAACCCTAACCCTAACCCTAACCCAAACCCTAACACTAACGCAAAGCTAACCCTAACCATAACCCTAACCGTAACCCTAACGCATACCTAAGCCTAACACTTATCCTAACCCTAAGGCAAACCTAAACCTAAACCTAACCCTAAACATAACCATAACCCTAACCCTAACCCTAACCTTAACCCTAACGGAAAGCTAAACCTAACCCTAACCCTAACCCTAACCCTAACCCTAACCCTAACCTAACCCTAAACCTAACCCTAAACCTAACCCTAACCCTAACCCTAAGGCAAACCTAACCCTAACCCAAACCCTAAAACAAACCTAACCTAACCCTAAACCTAACCTTAAACCTATTCCTAACCTTAACCCTGACGCAAACCTAACCCTAACCCTAACCCTATCGCAAACCTAACCCCAACCCTAACCCTAACCCTAGCCTTAACCCTAAACCTAAACCCTAACCCTAACCCTAAACCTAACCCTAACCCTAAACCTAACCCTAAACCTAACCCTAACGCAAACCTAACCCTAATCCTAACCCTAACCCAAACCCTAACGCAAACCTAACCCTAACCCTAACCCTAACCGTAACCCTAATCCTAACGCAAAATTAAGCCTAACCCTAACCCTAACCCTAAACCTAACCCTAACACTAACGCAAAGCTAACCCTAACCCTAAACCTAACCCTAACCCTAACGCATACCTAACCCTAACACTTACCATAACCCTAACGAAAACCTAACCCTAACCCTAACCCTAACCCTAACCCTAACCCTAACCCTAACCCTAAACCTAACGCTAACCTAACACTAACCCTAACCCTAAACCTAACCCTAAACCTAATGCAAACCTAACCCTAACCCTAACCCTAACCCAAACCCTAACATTAACGCAAAGCTAACCCTAACCATAACCCTAATCCTAACCCTAACCCAAACCCTAACATTAACGCAAAGCTAACCCTAACCATAACCCTAACCCTAACCCTAACCTAACCCTAACCCTAACCCTAACCGTAACCCTAACCCTAAGGCAAACCTAACCATAACCCTAACCCTAAACCTAACGCAAACCTAACACTAACTCTAAACCTAAACCTAACCCTAACCGTAACGTAAACCGAACCCTAACCCTAACCCTAACCCTAACACTAAGGCAAAGCTATCCCTAACCCTAACCCTAACCCTAACCCTAACCCTAACGCATACCTAACCCTAACACTTACCCTAACCCTAAGGCAAACCTAACCCTAAACCTAACCCTAACCCTAACCACAACCATAACCTTAAACTAACCCTAACCCTAACCCTAACCCTAATCTAACCCTAACCGTAACCCTAACCCTAACGCAAACCTAACCCTAACTCTAACCCTAAAACAAACCCTAACACTTACGCAAAGCTAAACCTAACCATAACCCTAACCCTAACCCTAACACATACCTAACCCTAACCCTTACCATAACCCTAAAGCAAACCTAACCCTAAACCTAACCCTAACCCTAACCCTAACCCTTACCCTAACCCTAACCCTAACCTAACCCTAACCCTAACCCTAACCCTAAACCTAACCCTAACAGAAACATAACCCTAGCCATAACCCTAACCCTAAACCTAACGCAAAACTAACCCTAACCCTAACCCTAAAGCTAACCCTAACCCTAACGCAAACCTAACCCTAACACTAACCCTAACCCTAACACAAAGGCAAAGCTAACCCTAACCCTAACCCTAACCCTAACCCTAACGCAAACCTAACCCTAAACCTAACCCTAACCCTAACCCTAACCCTAACCCTAACCCTAACCCTAATCCTAACCTAACCCTAACCCTAACCATAACCTAACCCTAACCCTAAACCTAACCCTAACCCTAACCCTAACCGTAACCCTAACGCAAACCTAACCCTAACCCTAACCCTAAAACAAACCTAACCCTAACCCTAAACCTCACCGTAAACCTAACCCTAACTCTAACCCTAAACCTAACCCTAACCCTAATTCTAACCCTAAACATAACGAAAACCCTAACGCAAACCTAATCCAAACACTAACCCTAACCCTATCGCAAACCTAACCCTAACCCTAACCCTAACCCTAACCCTAACCCTAACACTAAACCTAACCCTAAACTTAACCCTAACCCTAACCCTAACCCTTACCCTAACCCTAACGCAAACCTAACCCTAACCCTAACATTAACCCTAACCCTTACCCTAACCCTAACCCTAACGCAAAGCTAACCCTATCCCTAACCCTAACCCTAACCCTAACCCTAACCCTAACGCATATCTAACCCTAACACTTACCCTAACCCTAAGGCAAACCTAACCCTAAACCTAACCCTAAACATAACCCTAACCCTAACCCTAACCCTAACCCTAACCCTAACGCAAAGCTAACCCTAACCTTAACCCTAACCCTAACCCTAACCCTAACCCTAACGCATGCCTAACCCTAACATTTACCATAACCCTAAGGCAAACCTAACCCTAAACCTAACCCTAACCCTAACCATAACCATAACCCTAAACCTAACCTAACACTAACCCTAACCTAATACTAACCCTAACCCTAACCCTAACCCTAACCCTAACCCTAACCCTAAGGCAAACCTAACCCTAACCCACCCTAAAACAAACCTAACCCT
>NC_142517.1:110897500-110900000 GCF_057876585.1 Rhinolophus sinicus | reverse complement strand
ACCCTAACCCTAACCCTAACCATAACCCTAACCCTAACCTAACCCTAAACCAAACCCTAACCCTAACCTAACCCTAACCCTAAACCTAACCCTAAACCTAACCCTAACCCTAACCCTAACGCAAACCTAACCCTAACCCTAACCCTAACCCTAAAACAAACCTAACCCTAACACTAACCCTAACCCTAAACCTAACCCTAACCCTAACGCAAACCTAACCCTAACCCTAACCCTAACCCAAACCCTAAAACTAACGCAAAGCTAACCCTAACCATAACCCTAACCCTAACCGTAACACAACCTAACCCTAACACTTACCCTAACCCTAAGGCAATCCTAAACCTAAACCTAACCCTACACATAACCATAACATTAACCCTAACCCTAACCCTAACCCAAACCCTAACACTAACGCAAAGCAAACCCTAACCATAACCCTAACCGTAACCCTAACGCATACCTAAGCCTAACACTTACCCTAACCGTAAGGCAAACCTAACCCTAAACCAAACCCTAAACATAACCCTAACCCTAACCCTAACCCTAACCCTAACCTTAACCCTAACGGAAAGCTAACCCTAACCCTAACCCTAACCCTAAACCTAACCCTAAGCCTAACCCTAACCTAACCCTAAACCTAACCCTAAACCTAACCCTAACCCTAACCCTAAGGCAAACCTAACCCTAACCATAACCATAACCCTATCCCTACACCTAATCCTAACCTTAACACTAACCCTTACCCTAACCCTAACGCAAACCTAACCCTAACCCTAAAACAAACCTAACCCTAACCCTAACCCTAACCCTAACCCTAACACAACCTAAACCTAAACCTAACCCTAAGTCGAAAACTAACATTAACCCTAACCCTACCCTAACCCTAACCCTAACCCTAACCCTAACCCTAACCCTAAACCTAACCCTAACCCTAACCCTAACGCAAACCTAACCCTAACAATAACCCTAACCCTAACCCTAAACCTAACGGAAACCTAACAATAACACTAAACCTAAACCTAATCCTAAACCTAACGAAAACCCTAACGCAAACCTAACCCTAACCCTAAACCTAACACTATCACAACCCTAACCCAACCATAAACCTAACCGTATCACTAACCATAACCCTAACCTTAACACTAAGGCAAAGATAACCCTAACCCTAACCCTAACACTAACGCAAACCTAACCCTAACCCTAAACCTAACCCTATCGCAAACCTAACCCTAACCCTAAACCTAACCCTAAACCTAACACAAACCTAACCCTAACCCTAACACTAACCCTAACCCTAACCTTAACACTAAGGCAAAGCTAACCCTAACCCTAACCCTAACCCTAACGCATACCTAACCGTAACCCTTACCCTAACTCTAACGCAAACCTAACCCTAAACCTAACCCTAACCCTAACCCTAACCCTAACCCTAACCCTAACCGTAACCTAACCCTAACCCTAACCCTAACACTATCCTAACCCTAACCCCAACCCTAACCCTAACCCTAACCCTAACCCTAAACCTAACCCTAACGCAAACCTTACCCTAACCCTAACCCTAAAACAAACCTAACCCTAACCCAAAACCTAACCCTAAACCTAATCCTAACCCTAACCCTGACGCAAACCTAACCCTAACCATAACCATAACACTAACCCCATCCGTAAAGGAAACCTAAACCTAACATTAACACTAACCCTAACCCTAAGCCTAACCCTAACGCAAACCTAACCCTAACCCTAACCCTAACCCTAACACAACCAAAACCTAAAGCTAACCCTAACTCGAAAACAAACATTAACCCTAACGCTAACCTAACCCTAACCCTAACCCTAACCCTAAACTTACCCTAACCCTAAACCTAACCCTAACGCAAACCTAACCCTAACCCTAACCCTATAACAAACCTAACCCTAACGCTAATCCTAAAACTAATCCTAACCCTAACCCTAACGCAAACCTAACCCTAACCCTAACCCTAACCCTAACCCTAACATTAACGCAAAGCTAACCCTAACCCTAACCCTAACCCTAACCTTAACGCATACCTAACACTAACCCTTACCTTAACCCTAACGCAAACCTAACCCTAAACCTAACCCTAACCCTAACCATAACCCTAACCCTAACCCTAACCGTAACCTAACCCTAACCCTAACACTAACCCTAACCTAACCCTAACCCTAACCTTAACCCTAACCCTAACCCTAACCATGACCATAACCTTAACCCTAACCATAACTCTAAAGCAAACCTAACCCTAACCCTAACCCTAAAACAACCCTAACCCTAAGCCTAACCCTAACCCTACACCTAATCCTAACCCTAACCCTGACGCAAACCTAACCCTAACCCTAACCATAACCCTAACCCTAACCGTAACGCAAACCTAACCCTAACCCTAACCATAACCCTAACCCTAACCCTAACGCAAACCTAAGCCTAACCCTAACCCTAACCCTTACCCTAACCCTAACCCTAACCATAAACCTAACGAAA
>NC_142517.1:110877500-110892500 GCF_057876585.1 Rhinolophus sinicus | reverse complement strand
ACCCTAACGCAAACCTAACCCTAACCCTAACCCTAAAACAAACCTAACCCTAACACTAACCCTAAACCTAATCCTAACTCTAACCCTTACGCAAACCTAACCCTAACCCTAACCCTAACCCTAACCCTAACACTAAACCTAACCCTAACCTTAACCCTAACCCTAACCCTAACACTAACCCTAACCCTAACGCAAACCTAACCCTAACCCTAACTTTAACCCTAACCCTTACCCTAACCCTAACCCTAACGCATATCTAACCCTAACAATCACCCTAACCCTAAGGCAAACCTAACCCTAAACCTAACCCTAAACATAACCCTAACCCTAACCCTAACCCTAACCCTAACGCAAAGCTAACCCTAACCTTAACCCTAACCCTAACACTAACCCTAACCCTAACGCATACCTAACCCTAACACTTGCCCTAACCCTAAGGCAAACCTAACCCTAAACCTAACCCTAACCCTAACCCTAACCATAACCCTAACCCTAACCTAACCCTAACCCTAACCTAACCCTAACCCTAACCCTAACCCTAACCCTAACCCTAACCCTAAGGCAAACCTAACCCAAACCCACCCTAAAACAAAACTAACCCTAACACTAACCCTAACCCTAAACCTATTCCTGACTCTAACCCTGACGCAAACCTAACCCTAACCATAACCCTTACCCTAATTGTAACGCAAACCTAACAATAACACTAACCGTAACCCTAACCCTAACCCTAACGCAAACCTAACCCTAATCCTAACCCTAACATTAACACAACATAAATCTAAACCTAACCCTAACACGAAACTTAATATTAACCCCAACCCTAACCTAACCCTAACCCTAACCCTAACCTAACCCTAACCCTAACCTTAACCCTAACCCTAACCCTAACGCAAACCTAACCCTTACACTAACCATAAAACAAACCTTACCCTAACCATAACCCTATCCCTACACCTAATCCTAACCCTAACCCTACCCCTAACAGAAACCTAACCCTAACCCTAACCCAAACCCTAACATTAACACAAAGCTAACCCTAACCATAACCCTAACCCTAACCCTAACACATACCTAAACCTAACCCTTACCCTAACCCTAACGCAATCCTAACCCTAAACCTAACCCTAAACCTAACCCTAACCCTAACCCTAACCCTAACCCTAACCCTAACCGTAACTTAACCCTAACCCTAACAATAACCCTAACCTAACCCTAACCCTAACCCTAACCGTAACCCTAACCCTAAGGCAAACCTAACCATAAAACCTAACCCTAAACCTAACGCAAACCTAACATTAACTCTAAACCTAAACCGAACCCTAACCCTAACGCAAACCTAACCCTAACCCTAACCCTAACCCTAACACTAAGGCAAAGCTAACCCTAACCCTAACCCTAACCCTAACGCAAACCTAACCCTAACCCTAACATTAACCCTATCCCTTACCCTAACCCTAATCCTAACGCAAAGCTAACCCTAACCCTAACCCTAACCCTAACCCTAACACTAACGCATATCTAACCCTAACACTTACCCTAACCCTAAGGCAAACCTACCCCTAAACCTAACCCTAAACACAACCCTAACCCTAACCCTAACCCTAACCCTAACCCTAACGCAAAGCTAACCCTAAACTTAACCCTAACCCTAACCCTAACCCTAACCCTAACGCATACCTAACCCTAACACTTACACTAACCCTAAGGCAAACCTAACCCTAAACCTAACCCTAACCCTAACCCTAAACATAACCCTAACCCTAACCTAACCCTAACCCTTACCCTAACCCTAACCTAACCCTAAACCTAACCCTAACCCTAACCCTAACCCTAACGCAAACCTAACCCTAAACCTAACCCTAAAACAAACCTAACCCTAACACTAACCCTAACCCTAAACCTAACCCTAACTCTAACGCAAACCTAACCCTAACCCTAACCCTAACCCAAACCCTAACACTAACGCAGAGCTAACCCTAACCATAACCCTAACGGTAACCGTAACACATACCTAACCCTAACACTTACCCTAACCCTAAGGCAATCCTAACCCTAAACCTAACCCTAAACATAACCATAACACTAACCCTAACCCTAACCCTAACCCTCACCTTAACCCTAACGTAAAGCTAACCCTAACCCTAACCCTAACCCTAATCCTAACCCTAACCCTAACCCTAACCTAACCCTAACCGTAACCCTAACCCTAACCCTAAGGCAAACCTAACCCTAACCCTAACCCTAAAACAAACCTAACCCTAAACCTAAACCTAACCCTAAACCTATTCCTAACCCTAACCCTGACGCAAACCTAACCCTAACCCTAACCATAACCCTAACCCTAACCCTAACAGAAACCTAACCCTAACCATAACCCTAACCCTAAACCTAACGCAAACCTAACACTAAACCTAACCCTAAACCTAACCCTAACCCTAACGCAAACCTAAACCTAACCCTAACCCTAACACTAACACTAAGGCAAAGCTAACCCTAACCCTAAACCTAACGCAAACCTAACCCTAAACCTAACCCTAACCCTAACCCTAACCCTAACCCTAACCTAACCCTAACCCTAACCCTAACGCAAAGCTAACCCTAACACTAACCCTAACCCTAACCATAACGCATACCTAACCCTAACACTTACCCTAACCCTAAGGAAAACCTAACCCTATACCTAACCCTAAACATAACCATAACCCTAACCCTAACCCTAACCCTAACCCTAACGCAAATCTAACCATAACCCTAACCCTAACCCTAACCCTAACCCTAACCCTAACCCTAACCCTAACCCTAAACCTAACGCAAACCTAACCCTAAACCTAACCCTAACCCTAACCCTAACCCTAACCCTAACCCTAACGCATACCTAACCCTAACACTTACCCTAACCCTAAGGCAAACCTAACCCTAAACCTAACCCTAACCCTAACCCTAACCTAACCCTAAACTAACCCTAACCCTAACCCTAACCCTAACCCTAACCTAACCCTAACCCTAACCCTAACCCTAACCCTAACGCAAACCTAACCCTAACCCTAAACCTAAAACAAACCCGAACACTTACGCAAAGCTAACCCTAACCATAACCCTAACCCTAACCCTAACACATACCTAACCCTAACCCTTACCCTAACCCTAAAGCAAACCTAACCCTAAACCTAACCCTAACCCTAACCCTAACCCTTACCTAACCCTAACCCTAACGTAACCCTAACCCTAACCCTAACCCTAAACCTAACGAAAACCCTAAAGCAAACCTATCCCTATCCCTAAGCCTAACCCTATTGCAAACCTAACCCTAAACCTAAACCTAACCCTAACTCTCACCCTAACGCAAAACTAACCTTAACCCTAACCCTAATCCTAACCCTAAACCTAACCCTAACAGAAACCTAACCCTAGCCATAACCCTAACCCTAAACCTAACGCAATCCTAACACTAACCCTAACCCTAAACCTAACCCTAACCCTAACGCAAACCTAACCCTAACCCTAACCCTAACCCTAACACAAAGGCAAAGCTAACCCTAACCCTAAACCTAACCCTAACGCAAACCTAACCCTAAACCTAACCCTAACCCTAACCCTAACCCTAACCCTAACCCTAACCCTAACCCTAACCCTAACCTAACCCTAACCCTAACCCTAACCTAACCCTAACCCTAAACCTAACCCTAACCCTAACCCTAACCGTAACCCTAACGCAAACCTAACCCTAACCCTAACCCTAAAACAAACCTAACCCAAACCCTAAACTTCACCGTAAACCTAACCCTAACCCTAACCCTAACCCTAACCCTAACCCTAACCCTAACCCTAACCTCACCCTAACCCTAACCCTAATTCTAACCCTAAACCTAACGAAAACCCTAACGCAAACCTAATCCAAACACTAACCCTAACCCTATCGCAAACCTAACCCTAACCCTAACCCTAACCCTAACCCTAACCCTAACCCTAACACTAAACCTAACCCTAACCTTAAACCTAACCCTTACCCTAACCCTAACCCTAACCCTAACGCAAACCTAACCCTAACCCTAACCCTAATCCTAACCCTAACGCATATCTAACCCTAACACTTACCCTAACCCTAAGGCAAACCTAACCCTAAACCTAAACCTAAACATAACCCTAACCCTAACCCTAACCCTAACCCTAACCCTAACCCTAACGCAATGCTAACCCTAACCTTAACCCTAACCCTAACCCTAACCCTAACCCTAACGCATACCTAACCCTAACACTTACCCTAACCCTAAGGCAAACCTAACCCTAAACCTAACCCTAACCCTAACCCTAACCATAACCCTAACCCTAACCTAACCCTAACCCTAACCCTAACCCTAACCTAACCCTAACCCTAACCCTAACCCAAACCCTAACCCTAACCCTAACCCTAACGCAAACCTAACCCTAACCCTAACCCTAAAACAAACCTAACCCTAACACTAACCCTAACCCTAATCCTAACCCTAACTCTAACGCAAACCTAACCCTAACCCTAACCCTAACCCAAACCCTAACACTAACGCAGAGCTAACCCTAACCATAACCCTAACCCTAACCGTAACACATACCTAACCCTAACACTTACCCTAACCCTAAGGCAATCCTAACCCTAAACCTAACCCTAAACATAACCATAACACTAACCCTAACCCTAACCCTAACCCAAACCCTAACACTAATGCAAAGCTAACCCTAACCATAACCCTAACCGTAACCCTAACGCACAACTAAGCCTAACAATTACCCTAACCCTAAGGCAAACCTAACCCTAAACCTAGCCTTAAACATAACCATAACCCTAACCCTATCCCTAACCCTCACCTTAACCCTAACGTAAAGCTAACCCTAACCCTAACCCTAACCCTAACCCTAACCCTAACCCTAACCCTAACCCTAACCTAACCCTAACCGTAACCCTAACCCTAACCCTAAGGCAAAACTAACCCTAACCCTAACCCTAAAACAAACCTAACCCTAAACCTAAACCTAACCCTAAACCTATTCCTAACCCTAACCCTGACACAAACCTAACCCTAACCCTAACCCTAACCCTAACCCTAACCCTAACAGAAACCTAACCCTAACCATAACCCTAACCCTAAACCTAACGCAAACCTAACACTAACCCTAACCCTAAACCTAAACCTAACCCTAACGCAAACCTAACCCTAACCCTAACCCTAACCCTAACACTAAGGCAAAGCTAACCCTAACCCTAACCCTAACGCAAACCTAACCCTAAACCTAACCTTAACCCTAACCCTAACCAAACCCTAACCTAACCCTAACCCTAACCCTAACGCAAAGCTAACCCTAACCCTAACCCTAATCCTAACCATAACGCATACCTAACCCTAACACTTACCCTAACCCTAAGGCAAACCTAACCCTATACCTAACCCTAAACATAACCATAACCCTAACCCTAACCCTAATCCTAACCCTAACGCAAATCTAACCATAACCCTAACCCTAACCCTAAACCTAAACCTAACCCTAACCCTAACCCTAAACCTAACGCATACCTAACCCTAACACTTACCCTAACCCTAAGGCAAACCTAACCCTAAACCTAACCCTAACCCTAACCCTAACCATAACCTTAACCCTAACCTAACCCTAACCCTAACCCTAACCCTAACCTAACCCTAACCCTAACCCTAACCCTAACCCTAACGCAAACCTAACCCTAACCCTAACCCTAAAACAAACCTAACCCTAACACTAACCCTAAACCTAATCCTAACTCTAACCCTTACGCAAACCTAACACTAACCCTAACCATAACCATATCCCTAACCATAACGCAAATATAACAATAACACTAACCCTAACCCTAACCCTAAACCTAACGCAAACCTAACCCTAACCCTAACCCTAAACCTAAACTTAACCCTAACCCTCACACAAACCTAACCCTAACCCTAACCCTAACCCTAACCCTAACCCTAACCCTAACCCTAACGCTAACCCTAACCCAAACCTAACCCTAATCCTAACCCTAACCCAAACCATAATACTAACGCAAAGCTAACCCTAACCATAATCTAACCCGAACCCTAACACATACCTAACCTTAACCCTTACCCTAACCCTAACGCATACCTAACCCTAAACCTAACCCTAACCCTAACCCTAACCCTAACCCTAACCCTAACCGTAACCTAACCCTAACCCTAACCCTAACCCTAACCTAACCCTAACCCTAAACCTAACCGTAACCCTAACACTAAACGTAACGCAAACCTAACCCTGACCCTAACCCTAAAACAAATCTAACCCTAACCCTAACCCTAACCCTAAACCTATTCGTAACCCTAACCCTGATGCACACCTAACCCTAACCATAAACCTTAACCTAACCGTAACGCAAACCTAACAATAACACTAACCCTAACCCTAATCCCAACCATAACCATAACGAAAACCTAACCCTAAACCTATCCCTAACCCTAACACAAACTAAATCTAAACCTAACGCTAACCTGAAACCTAATATTAACCCCAACCCTAAACTAAACCTAACCCTAACCCTAACCCTAACCCTACCCTAACCCTAACCCTAAACCTAACCCTAACCCTAAATCTAACGAAAACCCTAAAGCAAACCTAACCCCATCCCTAACCTAACCCTATTGCAAACCTAACCCTAAAACTAAACCTAACCCTAACCCTAACCCTAACGCAAACCTAACCTTAACCCTAACCCTAACCCTAACACTAACCCTAAGCCTAACCCTAACCCTAACAGAAACCTAACCCTAACCCTAACCCTAACCCTAACACAACCTAAATCTAAGCATAACCCTAACCCGAAACTAAGATTAACCCTAACCCTAACCTAAACCTAACCCTAACTCTAAACCTAACCCTACCCTAACCCTAACCCTAACCCTAACCCTAACCCTAACCCTAACCCTAACGAAAACCCACACGCAAACCTAACCCTAACCCTAACCCTAACCCTATTGCATACCTAAACCTAACCCTAACCCTAACACTAACCCTATCCCTAACCCTAACCCTAACAGAAACCTAACCCTAACCCTAATCCTAACTCTAAACCTAACGCAAACCTAACACTAACCTAACCCAAACCTAACCCTAACCCTAACGCAAACATAACCATTACACTAACCCTAACCCTAAGACTAACGCAAAGCTAACCCTAACCCTAACCCTAACCCTAACCCTAAAACATACCTAACCCTAACCCTTACCCTAACCCTAACGCAAACCTAACCCTAAACCTAACCCTAACCCTAACCCTAACCCTAACCCTAATCATAACCCTAACCCTAACCCTAACCCTAACCCTAACCTAATTCTAACCCTAACCCTAACCCTAACCTCACCCTAACCCTAACCCTAATCCTGACCCTAACCCAAACACTATTGCAAACCTAACCCTAAAACTAAACCTCACCCTAACCCTAACCCTAATCCTAACCCTAACCCTAACCCTAACGATAACCCTAACCTTAACGCAAACCTAACCCTAACCTTAACCCTAACACTACCTAAAGCAAACCTAACCCTAACCCAAAACCTAACCCAAAACCTAAACCTAACACTAACCCTAACCTTAACGCAAACCTAATCATTAACTTAAGGCTAAACTTAAAACCCTAACGCTTAACCTAAACCTAACCCTAACCCTAAACCTAAACCCTAGCCCTTACCCTAACCGTAACCCTAACCCTAACCGTAACCCTAACCCTAACCCTAACGCAAAACTTACCCTAACCCTAAACTTAACCCTAACTCTAACCCTAACCCTAACCCTAACGCAAACCTAACCCTAACCCTAACATTAACCCTAACCCTAACCCTAACCGTAAACCTAACACTAACCCTAACCCTAACGCAAACTTAACCCTAACCCTAACCCTAACCCTATCCCTAACCCTAACGCAAACCTAACCCTAAACCTAACCCTAAACCTAACCCTAACCATAAAACTAACCCTAACCCTAAGAAAAACCTAACCCTAACCCTAACCCTACCCTAAACCTAACTCTAACCCTAACCCAAACGCAAACCTAAGCCTAACCCTAACCCTAACCCTAACCCTAACACAAAGGCAAACCTAACCCTAACCCTAACCCTAACCCTAACGCATACCTAACCCGAACCCTTACCCTAACCCTAACGGAAACCTAACCCTAAACCTAACCCTAACCCTAACCCTATCCCTAACCGTAACCCTAAACCTAACCTAAACCTAACCCTAACCCTAACCCTAACCCTAACCTTAACCCTAACCCTAACCCTAACCCTAACGCAAATCTAACCCTAACCCTAACCCTAATCCTAAAACAAACCTAACCTTAACCTAACCCTAAACCTAACCCTAACCGTAACCCTAACGAAAACCTAACCCTAACACTAACCCTAACCATAACCTTAACCCTAACACAAACTAAATCTTAACCTAACCCTAACCCGAAACCTAACATTAACCCTAACCCTAACCTAATCCTAACCCTAACCCTAACTCTAACTCTACCCTAACCCTAACCCTAACCCTAATCAAAACCCTAACCCTAACCCTAACCCTAAACCTAACGAAAACCCTGATGCAAACCTAACCCTAACCCTAACCCTAAACCTATCGCATACCTAAACCTAAACCTAAATCTAACCCTAACCCTAACCCTAACGCAAACCTAACCCAAACCCTAAACCTAACCCTAACCCTAACCCTAACCCTAATGCAAAACTAACCCTAACCCTAACCCTAAAGCAAACCTAACCCTAACCCTAACCCTAAACCTAATCCTAACCCTAACCCTTACGGAAAACTAACCCTAACCCTAACCATAACCCTAACCTTAACCGTAACGCAAACCTAAAAATAACACTAACCCTAACCCTAACCCTAACCCTAACACAAACCTAACCCTAACCCTAACCCTAACCCTAACACAACCTAAATCTAAACCTAACCCTAACCTGAAACCTAACATTAACCCTAACCCTAACCTAACCCTAAACCAAACACTAACCCTAACCCTACCATAACACTAACCTTAACCCTGACCATAACCCTAAACCTAACCCTAACCCTAACCCTAACCCTAAACGTAACGAAAACCCTAACGCAAACCTAACCCTAACCATAACCCTAACCCTATCGCAAACCTAACCCTAACCCTAAACCTAACCCTAACCCTAACCCTAACGCAAACCTAACCTTAACCCTAACCTTAACCCTAACCCTAACCCTACCCCTAACAGAAACCTAACCCTAACCCTAACCCTAACCCTAAATCTAACGCAAACCTAACCCTAACCCTAACCCTAAACCTAACGCATACCTAACCCTAACACTTACCCTAACCCTAAGGCAAACCTAACACTAAACCTAATCCTAACCCTAACCCTAACCATAACCCTAACCCTAACCTAACCCTAACCCTAACCCTAACCCTAACCTAACCCTAACCCTAACCCTAACCCTAACCCTAACGCAAACCTAACCCTAACCCTAACCCTAAAACAACCTAACCCTAACACTAACCCTAAACCTAATCCTAACTCTAACCCTTACGCAAACCTAACACTAACCCTAACCATAACCATATCCCTAACCATAACGCAAATATAACAATAACACTAACCCTAACCCTAACCCTAAACCTAACGCAAACCTAACCCTAACCCTAACCCTAAACCTAACCCTAACCCTAACCCTCACACAAACCTAACCCTAACCCTAACCCTAACCCTAACCCTAACCCTAACCCTAACCCTAACGCTAACCCTAACCCAAACCTAACCCTAATCATAACCCTAACCCAAACCATAATACTAACGCAAAGCTAACCCTAACCATAATCTAACCCGAACCCTAACACATACCTAACCTTAACCCTTACCCTAACCCTAACGCATACCTAACCCTAAACCTAACCCTAACCCTAACCCTAACCCTAACCCTAACCCTAACCCTAACCGTAACCTAACCCTAACCCTAACCCTAACCCTAACCTAACCCTAACCCTAAACCTTACCGTAACCCTAACACTAAACGTAACGCAAACCTAACCCTGACCCTAACCCTAAAACAAATCTAACCCTAACCCTAACCCTAACCCTAAACCTATTCGTAACCCTAAACCTGATGCACACCTAACCCTAACCATAAACCTTAACCTAACCGTAACGCAAACCTAACAATAACACTAACCCTAACCCTAATCCCAACCATAACCATAACGAAAACCTAACCCTAATCCTATCCCTAACCCTAACACAAACTAAATCTAAACCTAACGCTAACCTGAAACCTAATATTAACCCCAACCCTAAACTAAACCTAACCCTAACCCTAACCCTAACCCTACCCTAACCCTAACCCTAAACCTAACCCTAACCCTAAATCTAACGAAAACCCTAAAGCAAACCTAACCCCATCCCTAACCCTAACCCTATTGCAAACCTAACCCTAAAACTAAACCTAACCCTAACCCTAACCCTAACGCAAACCTAACCTTAACCCTAACCCTAACCCTAACACTAACCCTAAGCCTAACCCTAACCCTAACAGAAACCTAACCCTAACCCTAACCCTAACCCTAACACAACCTAAATCTAAGCATAACCCTAACCCGAAACTAAGATTAACCCTAACCCTAACCTAAACCTAACCCTAACTCTAAACCTAACCCTACCCTAACCCTAACCCTAACCCTAACCCTAACCCTAACCCTAACGAAAACCCACACGCAAACCTAACCCTAACCCTAACCCTAACCCTATTGCATACCTAAACCTAACCCTAACCCTAACACTAACCCTATCCCTAACCCTAACCCTAACAGAAACCTAACCCTAACCCTAATCCTAACCCTAAACCTAACGCAAACCTAACACTAACCTAACCCAAACCTAACCCTAACCCTAACGCAAACATAACCATTACACTAACCCTAACCCTAAGACTAACGCAAAGCTAACCCTAACCCTAACCCTAACCCTAACCCTAAAACATACCTAACCATAACCCTTACCCTAACCCTAACGCAAACCTAACCCTAAACCTAACCCTAACCCTAACCCTAACCCTAACCCTAATCATAACCCTAACCCTAACCCTAACCCTAACCCTAACCTAATTCTAACCCTAACCCTAACCCTAACCTCACCCTAACCCTAACCCTAATCCTGACCCTAACCCTAACACTATTGCAAACCTAACCCTAAAACTAAACCTCACCCTAACCCTAACCCTATTCCTAACCCTAACCCTAACCCTAACGATAACCCTAACCTTAACGCAAACCTAACCCTAACCTTAACCCTAACACTACCTAATGCAAACCTAACCCTAACCCAAAACCTAACCCAAAACCTAAACCTAACACTAACCCTAACCTTAACGCAAACCTAATCATTAACTTAAGGCTAAACTTAAAACCCTAACGCTTAACCTAAACCTAACCCTAACCCTAAACCTAAACCCTAGCCCTTACCCTAACCGTAACCCTAACCCTAACCGTAACCCTAACCCTAACCCTAACGCAAAACTTACCCTAACCCTAAACTTAACCCTAACTCTAACCCTAACCCTAACCCTAACGCAAACCTAACCCTAACCCTAACATTAACCCTAACCCTAACCCTAACCGTAAACCTAACACTAACCCTAACCCTAACGCAAACTTAACCCTAACCCTAACCCTAACCCTATCCCTAACCCTAACGCAAACCTAACCCTAAACCTAACCCTAAACCTAACCCTAACCATAAAACTAACCCTAACCCTAAGAAAAACCTAACCCTAACCCTAACCCTACCCTAAACCTAACTCTAACCCTAACCCAAACGCAAACGTAAGCCTAACCCTAACCCTAACCCTAACCCTAACACAAAGGCAAACCTAACCCTAACCCTAACCCTAACCCTAACGCATACCTAACCCTAACCCTTACCCTAACCCTAACGGAAACCTAACCCTAAACCTAACCCTAACCCTAACCCTATCCCTAACCGTAACCCTAAACCTAACCTAAACCTAACCCTAACCCTAACCCTAACCCTAACCTTAACCCTAACCCTAACCCTAACCCTAACGCAAATCTAACCCTAACCCTAACCCTAATCCTAAAACAAACCTAACCTTAACCTAACCCTAAACCTAACCCTAACCGTAACCCTAACGCAAACCTAACCCTAACACTAACCCTAACCATAACCTTAACCCTAACACAAACTAAATCTTAACCTAACCCTAACCCGAAACCTAACATTAACCCTAACCCTAACCTAATCCTAACCCTAACCCTAACTCTAACTCTACCCTAACCCTAACCCTAACCCTAACCAAAACCCTAACCCTAACCCTAACCCTAAACCTACGAAAACCCTGATGCAAACCTAACCCTAACCCTAACCCTAAACCTATCGCATACCTAAACCTAAACCTAAATCTAACCCTAACCCTAACCCTAACGCAAACCTAACCCAAACCCTAAACCTAACCCTAACCCTAACCCTAACCCTAATGCAAAACTAACCCTAACCCTAACCCTAAAGCAAACCTAACCCTAACCCTAACCCTAAACCTAATCCTAACCCTAACCCTTACGGAAAACTAACCCTAACCCTAACCATAACCCTAACCTTAACCGTAACGCAAACCTAACAATAACACTAACCCTAAGCCTAACCCTAACCCTAACACAAACCTAACCCTAACCCTAACCCTAACCCTAACACAACCTAAATCTAAACCTAACCCTAACCTGAAACCTAACATTAACCCTAACCCTAACCTAACCCTAAACCAAACACTAACCCTAACCCTACCATAACACTAACCTTAACCCTGACCATAACCCTAAACCTAACCCTAACCCTAACCCTAACCCTAAACGTAACGAAAACCCTAACGCAAGCCTAACCCTAACCATAACCCTAACCCTATCGCAAACCTAACCCTAACCCTAAACCTAACCCTAACCCTAACCCTAACGCAAACCTAACCTTAACCCTAACCTTAACCCTAACCCTAACCCTACCCCTAACAGAAACCTAACCCTAACCCTAACCCTAACCCTAAATCTAACGCAAACCTAACACTAACCCTAACCCTAAAACTAACCCTAACCCTAACGCAAACCTAACCCTAACCCTAACCCTAACCCTAACCCTAACCCTAACACTAACGCAAAGGAACCCTAACCCTAACCCTAACCCTAACCCTAACGCATACCTAACACTAACCCTTACCCTAACCCTAACGCAAACCTAACTCTAAATATAACCCTAACCCTAACTCTAACCCCAACCCTAACCCTAAATCTAACCGTAACCTAACCTTAACCCTAACCCTAACCCTAACAGAAACCTAACCCTAACCCTAACCCTAACCCTAAACCTAACGCAAACCTAACACTAACACTAACCCTAAACCTAACCCTAACCCTAACGCAAAACTAACCCTAACCCTAACCCTAACCCTAACACTAACACTAAGGCAAAGCTAACCCTAACCCTAACCCTAACCCTAACACTAAGGCAAAGCTAACCCTAACCCTAACCCTAACCCTAACACATACCTAACCCTAACCCTTACCCTAACCATAACTCAAACCTAACCCTAAACCTAAACCTAACCCTAACCCTAACCCTAACCCTAACCCTAACCGTAACCTAACCCTAACCCTAATCCTAACACTAACACAAAGCTAACCCTAACCCTAACCCTAACCGTAACCCTAACGCATACCTATCCCTAACCCTTACCCCAACCATAACGCAAACCTAACCCTACACCTAACCCTAACCCTAACCATAACCATAACCCTAACCTAAACGTAACCCTAATTCTAATCGTAACCCTAAACCTAACCGTAACCCTAACCCTAACCCTAACCCTAACCCTAACGCAAACCAAACCCAAACCCTAACCCTAACCCTAACCCTAACACTAAGGCAAAGCTAACCCTAACCCTAACCCTAACCCTAACACATACCTAACCCTAACCCTTACCCTAACCATAACGCAAACCTAACCCTAAACCTAACCCTAACACTAACCCTAACCCTAACCCTAACCCTAACCGTAACCTAACCCTAACCCTAACCCTAACACTAACACAAAGCTAACCCTAACCCTAACCCTAACCCTAACCGTAACCTAACCCTAACCCTAACCCTAACCCCATCCTAACCCTAACCCCAACCCTAACCCTAACCCTAACCCTAAACCTAATCCTAACGCAAACCTTACCCTAACCCTAACCTTAAAACAAACCTAACCCTAACCCAAAACCTAACCCTAAACCTAATCCTAAACCTAACCCTGACGCAAACATAACCCTACCCATAACCATAACCCTAACCCTGACCGTAACGCAAACCTAAACCTAACATTAACACTAACCCTAACCCTAAGCCTAACCCTAACGCAAACCTAACCCTAACTCTAACCCTAACCCTAACACAACCTAAACCTAAACATAACCCTAACTCGAAAACAAACATTAACCCTAACCCTAAACTAACCCTAACCCTAACCCTAACCCTAAACTTACCCTAACCCTAAACCTAACCCTAACGCAAACCTAACCCTAACCCTAACCCTATAACAAACTTAACCCTAACGCTAACCCTAAAACTAATCCTAACCCTAACCCTAACGCAAACCTAACCCTAACCCTAACCCTAACCCTAACCCTAACATTAACGCAAAGCTAACCCTAACCCTAACCCTAACCCTAACCCTAACGCATACCTAACACTAACCCTTACCTTAACCCTAACGCAAACCTAACCCTAAACCTAACCCTAACCCTAACCATAACCCAAACCCTAACCCAAACCGTAACCTAACCCTAACCCTAACACTAACCCTAACCTAACCCTAACCCTAACCCTAACCCTAACCCTAGCCCTAACCCTAACCCTAACCCTAACCATAACCCTAACCCTAACACTAACCCTAAAGCAAACCTAATCCTAACCCTA
>NC_142517.1:110835000-110867500 GCF_057876585.1 Rhinolophus sinicus | reverse complement strand
CTAACCCTAACCCTAACGCAAACCTAACCCTAACCCTAACCCTAACCCTAACCCCAACCCTAACCCTAACCCTAACCCTAACGCAAACCTAACCTTAACAATAACCCTAACCCTAACGCAAACGTAAACCTAACCCTATCCCTAACACTAAACCTAACCCTAACCCTAACCCTAATGCAAACCTAACTCTAACCGTAACCCTAACCCTAACTCTAACCCTAAACCTAACCCTAACCCTAACCCTAACCCTAACCCTAAACCTAACCCTAACGCAAACCTAACCCTAACCCTAACCCTAACCCTAACCCTAACCCTAACGCAAACCTAACCCTAAACCTAATCCTAATGCAGACTGGTGCAGCCGTTATGGAAGGCAGTGTGGAGGTTCCTCAAAGAATTACGAATAGAATTGCCGTATGACCCAGCAATCCCTGTCCTGGGTATCTACCCAATAAATCTGATAACCTTTAGAGATAAAGACACGTGTGCTCCAATGTTCATTGCAGCTTTGTTTACAGTGGCCAAGACATGGAAACAACCAAAATGTCCTTCGATAGATGAATGGATAAAGAAGTTGTGGTACATATACACAATGGAATACTATTTGGCAGTGAGAAAAGATGATATAGGAACATTTGTGACAACATGGATGGATCTTGAGAGAGTAATGCTGAGCGAAACAAGTCAGACAGAAAAAGCAGAGAACCATGTGATTTCACTGATATGTGGTATATAAACCAAAAACAACAAAAGAACAAGACAAACAAATGAGAAACAGAAACTCATAGACACGGACAATAGTTTAGTGGTTGCCAGAGGGTAAGGGGGGTGGGGGGGGAGGTGAGGGTAAGGGGGATCGAATATATGGTGATGGAAGAACTGACTCTGGGTGATGAACATACAATGGGATTTATAGATGATGTAATACAGAATTGTACACCTGAAATCTATGTAATTTTACTAACAATTGTCACCCCAATAAATTTAATTAAAAAAATAAAAATAAAAAAAATAAAAAATAAACCTAATCCTAACCCTAACCCTAACCGTAATGCAAATATAACCCTAACACTAACCCTAACCCTGATCCTAACCCTAAACCTAACTCTAAAACAAACCTAACCCTAACCCTAACCCTAACTGTAACCCTAATCCTAACCCTAACCCTAACGCAAACCTAACCCTACCCATAACCCTAACCCTAACGCAAACTTAACACTAACTCTAAACCAACACTAAACCTAACCCTATCCCTAACCCTAATGCAAACCTAACCCTAACCCTAACCCTAAACCTAACAATAAAGCTAACCTAAACCTAGCCAAATCCTAACCCTAACCGTAACCGTAACCCTAACCCTAACCCTAACCTTAACACTAAACTTTACCCTATATCTTAACTTAACCCTAATCCCTAAACCTAACCCTAAACCTAACCCTAACGCTAACTTAAACCTAATCCTAACCCAAACCCTAACCCTAAACCTAACACTAACCTAACCCTAAACCTAAAACTAACCCTAACCCTAACCCTGAACATCACACTAAACCTAACCCTAAACCTAAACTTAACCCTAAAACCTAACCCTAACCCTAACCCTAACGCAAATCTAAACCTAATCCAAAGCCTAACCTTAACCATAACACTAACGCAAACCTAACCATAAACCTAACACTAAACGTAACCCTAAACCTAACGCAAACCTCACCCTAACCCTAACCCTAACGCAAACGTAACCCTAACCCTAACCCTAACCCTAAACCTAACCATAAACCTAACCCTAACGCAAACGTAAACCTAACCCTAACCCTAACACTAAACCTAACCCTAACCCTAACCCTAATAAAAACCTAACCCTAACACTAACACTAACCCTTCTCTAACTCTATACCTAACCCTAACCCTAACCCTAACGCAAACCTAACCCTAACCCTAACCCTATCCCTAACCCTAACCCTAACCCTAACTCTAACCCTAACCCTAATGCAAACCTAACCCTAAACCTAATCCTAACCCTAACCCTAACCGTAATGCAAACATAACCCTAACACTAACCCTAACCCTTATCCTAAACCTAAACCTAATCCTAACCCTAACACTATCCTTAACGCAAACGTAACCCTAACCCTAACCCTAACCATAAAACCCTAACGCTAACCCTAAACTGGACCCTAACCCTTACACTAAACCCTAGCCCTAACCCTAACACTAACCCTAACGCAAAACCTAACCCTATCCTAACCCTAACCCTAAGACTAACACTAACCTGAACCGGAAACCGAACCCGAACCCGAACCCGAACCCGAACCCGAACCATAACCCTAACCCTAACCCTAACCCTAACGCAAACCTAACCATAAACCTAACACTATCCCTAACCCTAACCCTAACGCAAGCCTCACCCTAACCATAACACTAACCCTAACGCAAACTTAACACTAACCCTAAACCAACACTAGACCTAACCCTAACCCTAACCCTAACCCTAACCCTAACACTAAAGCTAACCTAAACCTAGCCAAACCCTAACCCTAACCCTAACCATCACACTAAACCTAACCCTGAACAGAAACTTAACCCTAAAACCTAACCCTAACCCTAACCCTACCGCAAATCTAACCCTAATCCAAAGCCTAACCCTAACCCTAACCCTAACGCAAACCTAACCATAAACCTAACACTAACCCTAACCCTAACCCTAACGCAAATCTCACCCTAACCGTAACCCTAAGGCAAACGTAACCCTAACCCTAACCGTAAACCTAAACCTAACCCTAACCCTAACTCAAACCTAACCCTAACCCTAACCCTAACCCTAACTTTAACGCAAACCTAACCCTAAACCTAACCCTAACCCTAACCCTAACCCTAACCCTAACCCTAACCCTAACCCTAACCCTAACCCGAAACATAACCTTAACCCTAACCCTAAACCTAACCCTAACCCTAACCCTAATGCAAACCTAACCCTAACCGTAACCCTAACCCTAACTCTAAACCTAAACCTAACCATAACACTAACCCTAAACCCTAACCCTAACCCTATCCCTGGCCCTATCCCTAACCCTAATCCTAACCCTAACCCTAACTCAAACCTAACCCTAACCCTAACCCTAAAGCTAACCCTAACCTTAAACTAACCTTAGCCCTGACCCTAACGCAAAACTAACCCTAACCCTAACCCTAACCCTAACGCTAACCCTAACACTAACCCTAACCCTAACGCAAACCTAACCTTAAACATAACCCTAAATATAACCCTAACCATACGCAAAACTAACCCTAATCCTAACCCTAACCCTATCGCTAAACCTAACCCAAACCTAACCTAAACCTAAAACTAACCCTAACCCTAACAATAACGCAAACCTAACCCTAAACCTAACCCTAAGCCTAACCCTAACCCTAACCATAACCCTAACCCTAAACCCTAACCCTAACCCTAACCCTAACCGTAACCCTAACCCTAACCCAAACCCTAATCCTAACCCTAAACCTAACACAAACCCTAACCATAACGCAATCCTAACCCTAACCCTAACCCTAACCCTAAACCTAACCCTAAACCTAACGCAAACCTAACCCTAACCCTAAACCTAAACCTAACCCTAACCCTAAACCTAACGCAAACCTAACCCTAACCCTAAACCTAAACCTAACCCTAACCCTAAACCTGACCCTAACCCTAACCCTAACCCTAACGCAAACCTAAACCTAACCCTAACCTTAACCCTAACCCTAACCTTAAACCTAAACCTAACCCTTACCCTAACCCTAACGCAAACCTAACCCTAACCCTAACCCTAAACCTAACCCTAACCCTAACCCTAACCCTAACCCTATCCATAACGCATATCTAACCCTAACCCTAACCCTAACTGTAAACCAAACGCAAACCTAAGCTTAAATCCTAATCCTAATCCTAACTCTAACCCTAATCCTAAAGCTAACCTAACCCTAACCCTAACCCTAAACATTAACCCTAACCCTAACCCAAACGATAACCCTCACGCAAAACTAACCCTAACCCTAATCCTAAACCTAACGCAAACCTAAACCTAACCCTAACCCTAAACCTAAGCATAACACTAAACCTAACCCTAACCCTAAACCCTAACCCTAACCCTAACCCTAACCGTAACCCTAACCCACACCCAACACTAAACCTAACCCTAAACCTAACACTAACCCTAACCATAAAGCAATCCTAACCCTAACCCTAACCATAACCCTAACAATAACCCTAACCGTAAACCCTAACCCTAACCCTAACCCTAACCCTATCCATAACGCAAATCTAACCCTAACCCTAACCCTAACTCTAAACCTAACGCAAACATAAGTTTAAATCCTAACCCTAATCCTAAACCTAACCCTAACCCTAAGGTTAACCTAACCCTAACCCTAACCCTAAACATTAATCCTAACCCTAACCCTAACGATAACCCTCACGCAAACCTAACCCTAACCCTAAACCTAAACCTAACCCTAACGCAAAACCTAACGCAAACCTAAACCTAAACCTAAACCTAAACCTAAACCTAACCCTAACCCTAAACCTTACCCAAACCCAAACCCTAACCCTAACGCAAACCTAACCCAAACCCTAACCTTAACCCTAACCCTAACCCGAAACCTAACGCAAACCTAAACCTAACCCTAACCCTAACCCTAAGCATAACCCTAACCCTGACTCTAACCCTAAACTCTAAGCCTAACCCTAACCCTAACCATAACCCTAACCCTAAACCCTAACCCTAACCCTAACCCTAACCGTAACCCTAACCCTAACCCAAACCCTAATCCTAACCCTAAACCTAACACTAACCTAACCATAACGCAATCCTAACCCTAACCCTAACCCTAACCCTAAACCTAACCCTAACCCTAAATCTAACGCAAACCTAACCCTAACCCTAAACCTAAACCTAACCCTAACGCTAAACCTAACGCAAACCTAAACCTAACCCTAAACCTAAGGCAATCCTAACCCTAACCCTGGACCTAAACCGAACCCTAACCCTAAACCTAATGCAAACCTAACCCTAACCCTAACACTAACCCTAACCCTAACCCTAACCCTAAAGCATAACAAACCCTAACCATAAACCTAATTCTAACCCTAACGCAAACCTAACCCTAACCAAACAATAACCCTAACAGAAGCCTAACTCTTACCCTAACAGTAACCCTAAACCTAACCCTAACCCTAACCGTAAGCAAACCTAACCCTAACCCTAACCCGACACTAACCGTAACCCTAACCCTACATCAACCTAACCCTAACCCGAAACCCAACCTTAACACAAACCCTAATTTAACCCTAACTCTATCCCTAACCCTAACCCCACCCTAACACTAACCCTAAACCTAACCCTATCCCTACACCCTAAACCTAACCCTACCCTAACTAATCCCTAAACCTAAATCTAACCCTAAACCCTAAACCTAACCCTCACCTAACACTAACCATAACCCTAACCCTAACATAACCATAACTCTTACTCTAACCCTAACCCTAAACCTAACACTAACCCTAACCCTAACGAAAACCTAACCATAACCCTAAACCTAAACTTAACCCTAACTTAACCCTAACCTTAACCTTAACCCTAACCCTAACCCTAAAGCAATCCTAACCCTAACCCTAACACTAACACTAACCATAATGCAAACCTAACCCTTACACTAACCGTAACCCAAAACCGTAACATAACCCTAACCCAACATAACCCTAAACCTAACCCTAACCCTAAACCCTGAACCTAACCCTAACCTAACACTAACCCTAATTCTAAACCTAACCATAATCCTAAACCTAACGCTAACACTTAAACTAAACCTAACCCTAACCCTAACCCTAACCCTAAACCTAACGCAAACCTAACCCTAACCCTAAACCTAAACCTAACCTTAACGCAATCCTAACCCTAACCCTAACTCTAATCCTAAACCTACCCTAACCCTAACCCTAACCCTAACTCAAACCTAACCATAACCCAAACCTTAACCCTAACCCTAACCCTAACGCAAACCTAACCCTAA
The DNA here is from genome assembly GCF_057876585.1 of Rhinolophus sinicus. Taxonomy (NCBI): domain Eukaryota; kingdom Metazoa; phylum Chordata; class Mammalia; order Chiroptera; family Rhinolophidae; genus Rhinolophus; species Rhinolophus sinicus. Next base: position 110,861,455 of record NC_142517.1, on the reverse strand, counting down.
CCCTATCCATAACCCTAACCTAAGCCTAACTCTTACCCTAAGAGTAACCCTAAACGTAACCCTAACCCTAACCCTAACGCAAACCTAACCCTAACCCTAACCCTAACCCTAACCCTAACCATAACCCTAACCCTAACCCTATCCTTAACCATAACACAAACCTAACACTAACCCTAACCCTAACTCTAAACCTAATCCTAACTGTAACCCTAAAGCAAACCTAACCCTAACCCTAATCATAACCCTAACCCTAACCATAACGCAAACCTAACACTAACCCTAACCCTAACCCTAACCCTAACCCTAACCCTAACCCTAACGCAAATCTTGCCATAACCCTAACCCTAATCCTAACCCTAAACGTAATCCGATACCTAACCCTAACGTTAACGCAAATCTAACCCTAAACTTAACGCTAAACATAAAACCCTAACGCTAAACCAAAACCAAACCCTAACCATAACCCAAAACCCTAGCTCTATCCATATCCCTAACCCTAACCGTAACACTAACCGTAACGCAAACCTAACCCTAACCCTAACCCTAACGCTAACCCTAACCCTAACCCTAACAATAACGCAATCCTAACCCTAACCCTAACCCTAAAGCTAACCCTAACCTTAAAATTAAACCTAACCCTAACAAAAACGTAACCCTAACCCTAACCCTAAAGCTAACCCTAACCTTAAAACAAAAGTTAACCCTAACCCTAACGTAAACCTAACCATAATCCTAACTCTAACTCTAACACTAACACTAAACCCTAACCTTAACCCTAACCCTAACCCTAAACCTAACGCAAACCTCACCGTAACCATAAACCTAACCCTATCCCTAACCTAAAAGCTAACCTTAACCCTAACCCTAATGAAAACCTAACCTAACCCTAACCCTAACCCAAAACCTAACGCAAACCTCACCGTAACCCTAAAACTATCCCTAACCCTAACCTTAAACCTAACCTTAACCCTAACCCTAATGAAAACCTAACCCTAACCCTAACCCTAAACCTAAACCTAACGCAAACCTCACCGTAACCCTAAACCTAACACTAACCATAACAATAAACATAACGCAAACCTAAGCCTAAATCCTAACCCTAACCCTAACACTAACCATAACGCTAACGTAACCCTAACCCTAACATTAAACATTAACCCTAACCCTAACCCTAATGATAACAATAACGCAAACCTAACCATAACCCTAACTCAAACGCAAACCTAACCCTAACCCTAAACCTAACCTTATACCTAACCCTAACCATAACCTTAGACCTAACCTAACCCTAACCCTAACCTTAACCCTAACCCTAACCCTAACGCATACCTTACCCTAACCCTAACCCTAACCCTAATCCTTACACTAACGCAAACCTAACCCTAACCCTAACCCTAACCCTATAGCTAACCCTAACCTTAAAATTAACCCTAACCTTAACGTAAACCTAACCCTAACCCTAACCCTAACCCTAACCCTCACCCTAACGCAAATCTAACCTTATCCCTATCCCTAACACTAACCGTAACGCATACCTAACCCTAACCCTAACCCTAACCCTTACGCAAACCTAATCCTAACCCTAACCCTTACACTAACCCTAACCCTAATCCTAACACAAACCTAAACTTAACCCTAACCCTAACCCTAAAGCGTACCTAACCCTAACCGTAACCCTAACACTAAAGCAAACCTAAATCTAACCCTAACCCTAACCCTAAACCCTACCCTAACCCTAACCCTAACCCTAACCATAATCCTAACACAAATCTAAACCTAACCCTAACCCTAACCCTAACGCATTCCTTACCCTAACCCTAACTCTAACCCTAACGCAAACCTAATCCTAAACCTAACCCTAACCCTAACCCTAACCCTAACCCTAACCCTAACCCTAACCCTAATCCTAACCGTAACCCTAACGCAAACCTAACCCTAACCGTAACCCTAACCCTAACCCCTAACCCTAACCCTAACACTAGCCCTAACGCTAACCTAACCCTAACACTAACCCTAACCCTAACCCTCACGCAAACCTAACCATAACCCTAAACCTTACCCTAACCATAACCCTAACCCTAACTAACCATAACCATAACTCAAACCTAAACCTAACCCTAACCCTAACCCTAAACCTAAAGCAAACCTAAACCTAAACCTAACCCTAACCCTAACCCTAACCCTAACCCTAACCCTTATCCTAACCCTAACCCTAACGCAAACCTAACCCTAACACTAACCCTAACCCTAACCCCTAAGGCTAACCTAACCCTAACCCTAAACCTAACCCTAAACCTATCGCAAACCTAACCCTAACCCTAACCCTAACCCTAACCATTACGCAAACTTAATCCTAACCCTAACCCTAACCCTAACCCTAAACCCTAGCCCTAACCCTAACCCAAACCCTAACCCTAGCCGAAACCTAACCTTAACCCTAATCCTAACCTAACCCTAACCCTAACCCTAACCCTAACCATACCCTAACCCTAACCCTAACCCTAACCCTAAACCTAAACCCTAACCTAATCTACCCTAACCTAACCATAAAACTAACCCTAACCCTAAACACTAAACCTAACCCTAACCTAACACTAACCCTAACCCTAACCCTAACCTAAGCCTAACACTTACCCTAACCGTAACCCTAAACCTAACCCTAACCCTAACGCAAACCTATCCCTAAAACTACCCCTAAACCTAACACTAACCCTAACGCAAACCTAACCCTAACCCTAACCCTAACCCTAACCCTAACCCTTACCCTAACCCTAACCCTAACCCTAACGCATAACTAACCCTAACCCTAACCCAAATCCTAACCCTAACGCAAACCTAACCCTAACCATAACCCTATCCCTAACCCTAACACAAATCTAACCCTAACCCTAACCCTAACCCTAAACCTAAACCAAACGCTAACCCTAACGCAATCCTAAACCTAACCCTAAACCTAACCCTAACCCTAACGCAAAACTAACCGTAACCCTAACCCTAACCCTAACGCAATCCTAACCCTAACCCTATGTCTAACCCTAAACATAAACCTAACCCTAAACCTAACCCTAACCATAATACTAAAGCTAACCTAAACCTAGCCAAATACTAACCCTAACCGTAACCCTAACCCTATCCCTAACCCTAACCTTAACACTAAACCTTACCCTATATCTTAACCCTAATCCCTAAACCTAACCCTAAACCTAACCCTAACGCTAACTTAAACCTAACCCTAACCCAAACCCTAACCCTAAACCTATCACTAACCCTAACCCTAAACCTAAAACTAACCCTAACCCTAACCCTAACCCTGACCCTAAACATCACACTAAACCTAACGCTAAACCTAAACTTAATCCTAAAACCTAACCCTAACCCTAACCCTAACGCAAATATCACTCTAATCCAAAGCCTAACCCTAACCCTAACCCTAACGCAAACCTAACCATAAACCTAACCCTAAGCCTAACCCTAACCCTAACCATAAACCTAACACTAACCCTAACCCTAACCCTAACGCAAACGCTAACCCTAACCCTAACACTAACCCTCACCCTAACTCTATACCCTAACCCTAACCCTACCCTAAGCTATACCTAACCCTAACCCTAACCCTAACGCAAAACCTAACCCTAACCCTAAGCCTAACACTAACCCTCACCCTAACTCTATACCCTAACCCTAACCCTACCCTAACCTATACCTAACCTTAACCCTAACCCTAACGCAAAACCTAACCCTAACCCTAAGCCTAACCCTAAGCCTAACCCTAACGCAAACCTAACCTTATCCCTATCCCTAACACTAACCGTAACGCATACCTAACCCTAACCCTATCCCTAACCCTTACGCAAGCCTAACCCTAACACTAACCCTTACCCTAACCCTAACCCTTATCATAACACAAACCTAAACTTAACCCTAACCCTAACCCTAAAGGATACCTAACCCTAACCGTAACCCTAACCCTAAAGCAAACCTAAATCTAACCCTAACCCTAACCCTAAACCTAACCCTAATCCTAACCCTAACCCTAACCCTAATCCTAACACAAATCTAAACCTAACCCTAACCCTAACCGTAACGCATACCTAACCCTAACCCTACCCCTAACCCTAACGCAAACCTAATCCTAAATCTAACACTAACCATAAACCTATCCCTAACCCTAACCCTAACCCTACTCATAACCCTAACCCTAACGCAAACCTAACCATAACCCTAACCCTAACCCTAACCCCTAACCCTAACCCTAACCCTATGCCTAACCCTAAACATAACCCTAACCATAAACCTAACCTTAATGCAAACCTAACCCTAAACTTAACGCTAACCATAATATCCTAACGCTAACCCTAACCCTAACCCAAACACTAACGCAAACCTAACCATAAACCTAACCCTAACACTAACCCTAACGCTAACCCTAACCGAACCGGAACCCGAACCCGAACCCGAACCATAACACTAACCCTAAACCTATCCCTAACCCTAAACCTAACCCTAACCCTAACACTAAACCTAAACCTAAACCTAACCCTAACCCTAACCCTAACCCTAACCCTTACACTAAACCTAACCTAAACCTTAACTTAAACCTAAACCTGAACCCTAAATTAAACCTAACCCTAACCCTAACCCTAATGATAACCGAAACCTAACCCTAACCCAAACCCTAACACTAACCCTAACCCTAACCCTAACCCTAATCCTAACCCTAACCCTAACACTAAAGCTAACCTAAACCTAGCCAAATCCTAACCCTAACCATAACCCTAACCCTAACCCTAACCTTAACACTAAACCTTTTCCTATATCTTAACTTAACCCTAATCCCTAAACCTAACACTAAACCTAACCCTAACGCTAAGTTAAACCTAACCCTAACCCAAAACTTAACCCTAAACCTATCACTAACCCTAACCCTAAACCTAAAACTAACACTAACCCTAACCCTAAACATCACACTAAACTTAACGCTAAACCTAAACTTAACCCTAAAACCTAACCCTAACCCTAACCCTAACACATCTCTAACCCTAATCCAAAGCCTAACCCTAACCCTAACCCTAACGAAAACTTAACCATAAACCTAACACTAACCCTAACCCTAACCCTAACGCAAACCTCACCCTAACCCTAACCCTAACGCAAACGTAATTCTAACCCTAACACTAACCCTAAACCTAAGCATAAACCTAACCCTAACGCAAACGTAAACCTAACCCTAACCCTAACACTAAACCTAACCCTAAACCTAACCCTAATGCAAACCTAACACTAACCGTAACCCTAACCCTAACTCTAACCCTAAACCTAACCATAACCCTAACCCTAACCCTAACGCAAACCTAACCATAAACCTAACACTATCCCTAACCCTAACCCTAACGCAAACCTCACCCTAACCATAACCCTATCGCAAACGTAACCCTAACCCTAACCCTAAACCTAACCCTAACCCTAACCCTAACGCAAACCTAACCCTAACCCTAAACCTAACCCTAACCCTAACCCTAACCCTAACCCTAACCCTAACGCAAACCTAACCTTAACAATAACCCTAACCCTAACGCAAACGTAAACCTAACCCTAACCCTAACACTAAACCTAACCCTAACCCTAACCCTAATGCAAACCTAACTCTAACCGTAACCCTAACCCTAACTCTAACCCTAAACCTAACCCTAACCCTAACCCTAACCCTAACCCTAACCCTAACCCTAACGCAAACCTAACACTAACCGTAACCCTAACCCTAACTCTAACCCTAAACCTAACCATAACCCTAACCCTAACCCTAACGCAAACCTAACCATAAACCTAACACTATCCCTAACCCTAACCCTAACGGAAGCCTCACCCTAACCATAACCCTAACGCAAACGTAACCCTAACCCTAAACCTAACCCTAAACCTAAACCTAACCCTAACCCTAACGCAAACCTAACCCTAACCCTAACCCTAACCCTAACCCTAACCCTAACCCTAACGCAAACCTAACCTTAACCATAACCCTAACCCTAACGCAAACGTAAACCTAACCCTAACCCTAACACTAAACCTAACCCTAACCCTAACCCTAATGCAAACCTAACTCTAACCGTAACCCTAACCCTAACTCTAACCCTAAACCTAACCCTAACCCTAACCCTAACGCTAACGCAAACCTAACCCTAACCCTAACCCTAACCCTAACCCTAACCCTAACCCTAACCCTAACGCAAACCTAACCCTAAACCTAATCCTAATTCAGACTGGTGCAGCCGTTATGGAAGGCAGGGTGGAGGTTCCTCAAAGAATTACGAATAGAATTGCCGTATGACCCAGCAACTCCTGTCCTGGTTATCTACACAATAAATCTGATAACCTTTAGAGATAAAGACACGTGTGTTCCAATGTTCATTGCAGCTTTGTTTACAGTGGCCAAGACATGGAAACAACCAAAATGTCCTTCGATAGATGAATGGATAAAGAAGTTGTGGTACATATACACAATGGAATACTATTTGGCAGTGAGAAAAGATGATATAGGAACATTTGTGACAACATGGATGGATCTTGAGAGAGTAATGCTGAGCGAAATAAGTCAGACAGAAAAAGCAGAGAACCATGTGATTTCACTGATATGTGGTATATAAACCAAAAACAACAAAAGAACAAGACAAACAAATGAGAAACAGAAACTCATAGACACGGACAATAGTTTAGTGGTTGCCAGAGGGTAAGGGGGGTGGGGGGGGAGGTGAGGGTAAGGGGGATCGAATATATGGTGATGGAAGAACTGACTCTGGGTGATGAACATACAATGGGATTTATAGATGATGTAATACAGAATTGTACACCTGAAATCTATGTAATTTTACTAACAATTGTCACCCAAATAAATTTAATTAAAAAAATAAAAATAAAAAAAATGAAAAATAAACCTAATCTTAACCCTAACCGTAATGCAAATATAACCCTAATACTAACCCTAACACTAATCCTAACCCTAAACCTAACTCTAAAACAAACCTAAACCTAACCCTAACCCTAACCGTAACCCTAATCCTAACCCTAACCCTAACGCAAACCTAACCCTAACCATAACACTAACCCTAACGCAAACTTAACACTAACCCTAAACCAACACTAAACCTAACCCTAACCCTAACCCTAATGCAAACCTAACCCTAACCCTAACCCTAACCCTAACCCTAACACTAAAGCTAACCTAAACCTAGCCAAACCCTAACCCTAACCCTAACCATCACACTAAACCTAACCCTGAACAGAAACTTAACCCTAAAACCTAACCCTAACCCTAACCCTACCGCAAATATAACCCTAATCCAAAGCCTAACCCTAACCCTAACCCTAACGCAAACCTAACCATAAACCTAACACTAACCCTAACCCTAACCCTAACGCAAATCTCACCCTAACCGTAACCCTAAGGCAAACGTAACCCTAACCCTAACCGTAAACCTAAACCTAACCCTAACCCTAACTCAAACCTAACCCTAACCCTAACCCTAACCCTAACTTTAACGCAAACCTAACCCTAAACCTAACCCTAACCCTAACCCTAACCCTAACCCTAACCCTAACCCTAACCCTAACCCGAAACATAACCTTAACCCTAACCATAAACCTAACCATAACCCTAACCCTAACGCAAACCTAACCCTAACCGTAACCCTAACCCTAACTCTAAACCTAAACCTAACCATAACACTAACCCTAACGCAAACGTAAACCTAACCCTAACCCTAACCCTAATGCAAACCTAACCCTAACCGTAACCCTAACCCTAACTCTAACCCTAAACCTAACCATAACCCTAACCCTAACGCAAACCTAACCCTAACCCTAACCCTAACCCTAACACTAACCCTAACCCTAACCCTAAACCTAACCCTAACGCAAACCCAACCCTAAACCTAATCCTAACCCTAAACCTAACCGTAATGCAAACATAACCCTAACACTAACCCTAACCCTAATCCTAACCCTAAACCTAACTCTAACACAAACCTCACACTAACCCTAACCCTAACCGTAACCCTAACACTAACCCTAACCATAACGCAAACCTAACCCTAACCATAACCCTAACCCTAACGCAAACTTAACACTAACCCTAAACCAACACTAAACCTAACCCTAACCCTAAACCTAATGCAAACCTAATCCTAACCCTAACTCTAACACTAGAGCTAACCTAAACCTAGCCCAAATCCTAACCCTAACCGTAACCCTAACCCTAACCCTAACCCTAACCCTAACCCTAATCCTAACCCTAACCCTAAACACTAACCATAACTCTAACCCTAAACCTAACCCTAACGTAACCCTAAGGCAAACCTAACCCTAACCCTAACCCTAACCCTAACCCTAACCCTAACCCTAATCCTAATGCAAACCTAACCCTAAACCTAATCCTAACCCTAACCCTAACCGTAATGCAAACATAACCCTAACACTAACCCTAACCCTAATCCTAACCCTAAACCTAATCCTAACCCTAACACTATCCTTAACGCAAACGTAACCCTAACCCTAACCCTAACCATAAAACCCTATCGCTAACCCTAAACTGGACCCTAACCCTTACACTAAACCCTAGCCCTATCCCTAACACTAAACCTAACGCAAACCCTAACCCTAACCCTAACCCTAACCCTAACCCTAACCCTAAAACCTAACCCTTACCCTAACCCTAACGCAAATCTAAACCTAATCCAAAGCCTAACCCTAACCCTAACCCTAACGCAAACCTAACCATAAACCTAACCCTAACCCTAACCCTAACCATAAACCTAACACTAACCCTAACAATAACCCAAACGCAACCTCACCCTAACCCTAACCCTAACGCAAACGTAACCCTAACCCTAAACCTAACCCTACCCTAACGCAAACCTAACCCTAACCCTAACCCTAACCCTAACCCTAACCCTAACCCTAACCCTAACGCAAACCTAACCCTAACCATAACCCTAACCCTAACGCAAACGTAATCCTAACCCTAACCCTAACACTAAACCTAACCCTAACCCTAACCCTAACCCTAATGCAAACCTAACCCTAACCCTAACCCTAACCCTAACTCTAACCTTAAAGCGAACCCTAACCCTAACCCTAACGCAAACCTAACCCTAACCCTAACCCTAACCCTAACCATAAAACTAACCCTAACCCTAAACCTAACCCTAACCTTAAACCTAACCCTAAACCTAACCCTAACGCTAACTTAAACCTAACCCTAACCCAAACCCTAACCCTAAACCTAACCCTAACCCTAACCCTAACTTTAACATTAAAGCGAACCCTAACCCTAACCCTAACGCAAACCTAACCCTAACCCTAACCCTAAAGTTAACCCTAACCCTAACCCTAACCCTAAAAACTAGCCTAAACCCTAACCATAACCCTAACAGTACCTCAAACTAACCCTAACCCTAACCCTAACCCAATACCTAACCTTAACCCTAATCCAAAAGTAACACTAACCCTAACCCTAACCCTAAGGCAAACCTAACCCTAAGCCTAACCCTAACACTAACCCTAACCCTAACGCGACCCCGAAACCGAACCCGAAACCGAACCCGAACCCGAAAAATAACACTAACCCTAACCCTAACCCTAACGCAAACCCTAACCCTAACCCTAACCCTAACACTAACCCTAACCCTAACCCGAACACGAAACCGAAACCGAACCCGAACCCGAACACGAACCATAACACTAACCCTAAACCTAACCCTAACCCTAAACCTAACCCTAACCCTAACACTAAACCTAACCCTAAACCTAACCTTAACTCTAACCCTATCCCTAACACTAAACCTAACCTAAACCTAAACTTAACTCTAAACCCTTAACCTAAACCTAAACCTAACCCTAACCCTAACCCTAACGCTAAACTAAACCTAACTCTTACTCAAACCCTAACAATAACCCTAACCCTAACCCTAACTGTAACCCTAAATCTAACCCTAACCCTAACCCTAACCATAACCCTAACACTAAACCTAACCCTAACCCTAACCCTAATGCAAACCTAAACCGAATCCTAACCCTAACGCTAACTCTAACCCTAAACCTAACACTAACCCTAACCCTAAAGCAAACCTAACCCTAACCCTAATCCTAACCCTAACCCTAACCCTAACGGAAACCTAACCCTAACCCTAATCCTAACCCTAACCCTAACCGTAATGCAAACATAACCCTAACACTAACCCTAACCCTAATCCTAACCCTAAACCTAATTCTAACCCTAACACTATCCTTAAAGCAAACGTAACCCTAACCTTCACCCTAACCATAAAACCCTAACGCTAACCCTAAACCGGACCCTAACCCTTACACTAAACTCTAGCCCTAACCCTAACACTAACCCTAACGCAAACCCTAACTCTAACCCTAACCCTAACCCTAACCTAACACTAATCTGAACCGGAAACCGAACACGAACCCGAACCCGAACCCGAACACGAACCATAACACAAACCCTAACCCTAACCCTAACACTAAACCTAACCCTAACCCTAACACTAAACCTAACCCTAAACCTAACCCTAACCCAAACCCTAATCCTACCCTAACCTAAACCTAACACTAACCCTAACCCTAACCCTAAACCTAAACCCTAAAGCTAACCCTAACCTAACAGAAACCCTACCCTAACACTAACCTAAGCCTATCTCTAACCCTAAACCTAAACCTAAACCTAACCCAAACCCTAACCCTAACCTAAACCGAACCCAAACCCGAACCCGAACCCGAACACGAACCATAACACTAAACTTAACCCTAACCCTTACCCTAAACCTAACCCTAAACCTTACCCTAACACTAAACATAACCCTAAACCTAAACCAAAACCCTAAAACCACCCTAAACCTAACCCTAACGGTAACCTAAATGTAACCCAAACTCTAACCCTAAACCTAACTCTAACACTAAACCTAACCCTAAACCTAAACTTAACCCTAAAGCCTAACCCTAACCCTAAAACTAACCCTAACGCTAATCCTAACCCTAACCCTAAAACACTAAACCTAACCCTAAACCTAAAAGTAACCCTAAACACTAAGACTAACCCTAACCCGAACTCTAACGCTAACCTAACCCTAAGCCAAACCATAACCCTAACACTAACCCTACCCTAACCTAACCCTAACACTAAACCTAACCCTAAAGCTAAACCCTAAACCTAACCCTAACCTAACACTAACCCTACCCTAACCCTAACTTAAGCATATCTCTAACCCTAACCCTAACCATAAACCTAAACCTAACCCTTCCCCTGATGCAACCCTAACCCTAAACCTAACCCTAACCCTAACCCTAACGCAAACCTAACCCTAACCCTAATCCTAACCCTAATGCAAACCTAACCCTAACCCTAACCCTAATACTAACTATAACCCTAACCCTAACACTAAACCAAACCATAAAACTAAACTTAACCCTAAAGCCTCTCCCTAACCCTAACCTTAACCCTAACCCTAAACCTAACCGTAAAATTAACCCTAACCTTAACACTAACACTAATGCAAACCTAACCCTAACGCTAACCCAAAACCTAACTCTAACCCTAAACCTAACCAAAACCCTAACCCTAACGCAAAACCTAACCATAACACTAACCCTAACTCTAACCCTAACCCTAACCCTAACGCAAACCTAACCCTAAACCTAATCCTAACCCTAACCCTAACCCTAACCCTAAACCTACCCCAAACACTAAACCTAAAACTAACCCTAACCCTGACACTAATCATAACAATAACTCTCATCCTAACCCTAACGCTAAACCTAAACCAAAACCTAAACTTAACCCTAAACCCTAACCCTAACCCTAACCCTAACGCAAACCTAAACCTAACCCTAACCCAAACCCAAACCCTAACCTTAACTCTAACCCTAAACCTAACCCTAACACTAACCCTAACGCAAACCTTACCCTAACCCTAACCCTAACCCTAACACTAAGCCTAACGCATACCTAACCCTAACCCTAATCCTAACTCTAACCCTAACGCTAACTTAACCCTAACCGTAACCCCAAACCCTAACACTAACCCTAACCCTAACCATTACCCTAACGAAAACCTAACCCTAACCCTAACCCTAACCCTAAACCTAACCCTAACGCAAACTTAACCCTAACCCTAAACCTAAACATAACCCTAACCCTAACCCTAATCCTAACCCTAACGCAAACCTAACCCTAACCCTAACCCTTACCCTAACCCTAACACTAAACCTAACCCTAAACCTTAACTTAAACCTAAACCCTTACCCTAACCCTAACCCTAACACTAAACCTAACCCAAAACCTAAACTTAACCCTAAACCCAAACCCTAAATCTAACCCAAAACAAAGGTAACCCTAACCCTAAAACTAACCCTAACCCTAACGCTAACGTAACCCTAACCATAACCCTAACCCTAAGGAAACGTAACGCTACCCTAACCCTAACATAAAACCTAACACTAACCCTAACCCTAACCGTAAACCTAACTCTAATCCTAAACCTAACCCTAACCCTAACCCTAACGCAAACCTACCCCTAACACTAACCCTAACCCTAATGCAAAAATAAACCTAACCCTAACCCTAACACTAAACCTAACCCTAAAACTAAACTTAACTCTAAAGCCTAACCCTAACCCTAACCCTAACCCTATCCGTAACCCTAACCCTAACCGTAAATTAACCCTAACCTTAACACAAACACTAGTGCAATCCTAACCCTAACCCTAACCCTAAACCTAACTCTAACCCTAAACCTACCCTAACCCTAATCTTAACGCAAACCTAACCCTAACCCTAACCCTAACCCTAACCCTAACCCTAACGAAAACCTAAACCTAACCCTAATCCTAACCCTAACCCTAACCCTAACCCTAACACTAACACTAACGCTAACCTAAACCTAACCCTAACCCAAACCCTAACACTAACCCTAACCCTAACCATAACCCTAACGCAAACCTAACCCTAAACCTAACCCTAACCCTAACCCTAACCCTAACCCAAAGCCTAACACTAAACCTAAACATAACGCAAACCTAACACTAACCCTAATCCTAACCATAACCCTAACCCTAACCCTAACAATAACGCAAACCTAACCCTAACCCTAAACAAAACCCTAAAACTAAACCTTACCCTAAAACTTAACTTAACTCTAAACCCTAACCCTAACCCTAAACCTAACCCTAAAGCTAACCTAAACTTAACCCTAACCCAAACCCTAAGCCTAACCCTAACCCTAACCCTAACCCTAATACTAAACCTAACCCTAAACCTAAACTTAACCCTAAACACTAACCATAATCCTAACCCTAACACAAACCTAACCCTGACCCTAGCCCTAACCCTAACCCTAACCCTAACGCAAAGGTAACCATAACCATAACCCCACCACTAACGAAACTTAACCCTAACCCTAACACTAAACCTAACCCTAACCCTAATCCTAATGCAAACCTAACCCTAACCCTAACCCTAACCCTAACTCTAACACTAAAACTAACCCTAACACTAACCCAAAAGCAAAACTAACCCTAAACATAATCCTAACCCTAACCCTAACCGTAACGCAAACATAACCCTAACACTAACCCTAACCTTATCCTAACCCTAAACCTAATCCTAACCCTAACACTATCCTTAACGCAAACGTAACCCTATCCCTAACTCTAACGATAAAACCATAACGCTAACACTAAACCGGACGCTAACCCTAACAGTAAACAGTAGCACTAACCCTAACCCTAACCCTAACCTGAAACCGAATCAGAACCCGAACCCGAACCCGAACCATAACACAAACCCTAACCCTAAACCTAAAACTAAACCTAAACCTAACCATAACACTAAACCTAACTGTAAACCAAAACCTACCCCTAACTCTAACCCTACCCTAACATAACCCTAACCCTAACCCTAACCCTAACCCTAACCTAAACCCTAAACCTAACCCTAACCTAACCCTAACCCTACCCTAACCCTAACTTAAGCCTATCTCTAAAACTAACACTAACCCTAAACCTACACTAACCCTAATCCTAACGCAAACCTAATCCTAACCATAACCCTAACGCAAACGTATCCCTAAACCTAACCCTAAACCTAACCCTAACAATAAACGTAACCAGAACCCTAACCCTAACGCAATCCTAATCCTAACCCTAACCCTAACGCAAACGTAACCCTAAACCTAACCCTAAACCTAACCCTAACAATAAACGTAACCAGAACCCTAACCCTAACGCAAATCTAACCCTAACCCTAACCCTAATGCAAACCTGAGCCTAAACATAACCCTAACCCTAACCCTAACACTAAACCTAACCCTAAAACTAACTTAAACCTAAAGCCTAACCCTAACCCTAACCCTAAACCTAAACCTAAACCTAACCTTAAAATTAAACCTAACCTTAACACTAACCCTAATGCAAACCTAACACTAACCCTAACCCTAAACCTAACTCTAACCCTAAACCTAACCCTAACCAGAACGCAAACCTAACTCTAACCCTAACCCAAACCTTAATATTAATCCTAACCCTAACCATAACCCTAACGAAAACCTAACCATCAACCTAACCCTAACCCTAACCCTAACCCTAACCCTAACCCTAAATCTAACTCAAAACTAACACTAACCCTAATCCTAACCATAACCCTAACCGTACCACAACTTAACCCTAACACTAACCCTAAACCTAACCCTAACGCAAACTTAACCATAACCCTAAACCTAACCATAACCCTAACCCTAACCCTAATCCTAACCCTAATGCAAACCTAACCTTAACCCTAACCCTTACCCTAACTCTAAAACTAAACCTAACCCTAAACCTTAAATTAAACCTAAACCCTAACCCTAACCCTAACCCTAACACTAAACCTTACCCTAAAGCTTAATTTAACCCTAAATCTAACCCTAATTCTAACGCTAACCTAACCCTAACCATAACCCTAACCCTAAGGAAACGTAACCCTAACCCTAAACCTAATACAAAACTTAACCCTAACACTAACCCTAACCCTAACACTGACTCTAATCCTAAACCTAACCCTAAACCTAACCCTAATGCAAACCTAACCCTAACCCTAACCCTAACCGTAAAATTAACCCTAACCTTAACACTAACACTAATGCAAACCTAACCCTAACCCTAACCCTAAACCTAACTCTAACCATAAACTTAACCCTAACCCTAACCCTAACGCAAACCTAACCCTAACCCTAACCCTAAACCTAACCCTAACCATAACCTTAACCGTAACGCAAACCTAACCCTAACCCTAATCCTAACCATAACCCTAACCCTAACCATAACACTAACACTAACGCTATCCTAAACCTAACCCTAACCCAAACCCTAACACTAACCCTAACCCTAACCATAACCCTACCCCTAACGATACGTTACCCTAACCCCAACCCTAACACTAAACATAACCCTAACCGTAACCCTAATGCAAACTTAACCCTAACCCTAAACCTAACCTTAACCCTAACCCTAACGCAAACCTAACCGTAAACCTAACCCTAACCCTAACACTAATCCTATCCCTAACGAAAACCTAATCCCTAACCTTAATCCTAACCTAACCCTAACCGTAACGCAAACATAACCCTAACACTAACCCTAACCCTAATCCTAACCCTAAACCTAATCCTAACCCTAACACTAACCTTAACGGAAACGTAAACCTAACCCTAACCCTAACCATAAAACCCTATCGCTATCCCTATACCGGACCCTAACCCTATCCCTGATGCCTAGCTCTAACCCTAACACTAACCCTAACGCAAAACCTAAACCTAACCCTAACCCTAACCCGAAACCGAAACCGAACCGGAAACATAACACTAACCCTAACCCTAACCCTAACACTAAACCTAACCCGAATCCTAACACTAAACCTAACCATAAACCTAACCCTAACCCTAACCCTACCCTACCTTAACTTAACTCTAACCCTAAACCTGACCCTAAACCTAAACCCTAAACCTAGCCCTAACCAAACACTAACCCAACACTAACCCTAACCTAACCCTATCTCTAACACTAACCCTAACCCTAAACCTACTCTAACCTTAACCCAAACGCAAACCTAACCCTAACCCTAACCCTAACCCTAACGCAAACCTAACCCAAACCTAACCCTAACCCTAAACCTAACCCTAACCCTAACCCTAACGCAAACCTAACCCTAACCCTAATCCTAACCCTAATGCAAACCTAACCCTAACCCTAAACCTAATACTAACTATAACCCTAACCCTAACACTAAACCAAACCATAAAACTAAACTTAACCCTAAAGCCTCTCCCTAACCCTAACCTTAACCCTAACCCTAAACCTAACCGTAAAATTAACCCTAACCTTAACACTAACACTAATGCAAACCTAACCCTAACGCTAACCCAAAACCTAACTCTAACCCTAAACCTAACCAAAACCCTAACCCTAACGCAAACCTAACCCTAACACTAACCCTAACTCTAACTCTAACCCTAACCCTAACGCAAACCTAACCCTAACACTAATCCTAACCCTAACCCTAACCCTAACCCTAACACTAACACTAACGCTAACCTAAACCTAACCCTAACCCAAACCCTAACACTAACCCTAACCCTAACCATAACCCTAACGCAAACCTAACCCTAAACCTAACCCTAACCCTAACCCTAACCCTAACCCTAACCCTAACCCAAACCCTAACACTAAACCTAAACATAACGCAAACCTAACACTAACCCTAATCCTAACCATAACCCTAACCCTAACCCTAACAATAACGCAAACCTAACCCTAACCCTAAACCTAACCCTAAAACTAAACCTTACCCTAAAACTTAACTTAACTCTAAACCCTAACCCTAACCCTAAACCTAACCCTAAAGCTAACCTAAACTTAACCCTAACCCAAACCCTAAGCCTAACCCTAACCCTAACCCTAACCCTAATACTAAACCTAACCCTAAACCTAAACTTAACCCTAAACACTAACCATAATCCTAACCCTAACACAAACCTAACCCTGACCCTAGCCCTAACCCTAACCCTAACCCTAACGCAAAGGTAACCATAACCATAACCCCACCACTAACGAAACTTAACCCTAACCCTAACACTAAACCTAACCCTAACCCTAATCCTAATGCAAACCTAACCCTAACCCTAACCCTAACCCTAACTCTAACACTAAAACTAACCCTAACACTAACCCAAAAGCAAAACTAACCCTAAACATAATCCTAACCCTAACCCTAACCGTAACGCAAACATAACCCTAACACTAACCCTAACCTTATCCTAACCCTAAACCTAATCCTAACCCTAACACTATCCTTAACGCAAACGTAACCCTATCCCTAACTCTAACGATAAAACCATAACGCTAACACTAAACCGGACGCTAACCCTAACAGTAAACAGTAGCACTAACCCTAACCCTAACCCTAACCTGAAACCGAATCAGAACCCGAACCCGAACCCGAACCATAACACAAACCCTAACCCTAAACCTAAAACTAAACCTAAACCTAACCATAACACTAAACCTAACTGTAAACCAAAACCTACCCCTAACTCTAACCCTACCCTAACATAACCCTAACCCTAACCCTAACCCTAACCCTAACCTAAACCCTAAACCTAACCCTAACCTAACCCTAACCCTACCCTAACCCTAACTTAAGCCTATCTCTAAAACTAACACTAACCCTAAACCTACACTAACCCTAATCCTAACGCAAACCTAATCCTAACCATAACCCTAACGCAAACGTATCCCTAAACCTAACCCTAAACCTAACCCTAACAATAAACGTAACCAGAACCCTAACCCTAACGCAATCCTAATCCTAACCCTAACCCTAACGCAAACGTAACCCTAAACCTAACCCTAAACCTAACCCTAACAATAAACGTAACCAGAACCCTAACCCTAACGCAAATCTAACCCTAACCCTAACCCTAATGCAAACCTGAGCCTAAACATAACCCTAACCCTAACCCTAACACTAAACCTAACCCTAAAACTAACTTAAACCTAAAGCCTAACCCTAACCCTAACCCTAAACCTAAACCTAAACCTAACCTTAAAATTAAACCTAACCTTAACACTAACCCTAATGCAAACCTAACACTAACCCTAACCCTAAACCTAACTCTAACCCTAAACCTAACCCTAACCAGAACGCAAACCTAACTCTAACCCTAACCCAAACCTTAATATTAATCCTAACCCTAACCATAACCCTAACGAAAACCTAACCATCAACCTAACCCTAACCCTAACCCTAACCCTAACCCTAACCCTAAATCTAACTCAAAACTAACACTAACCCTAATCCTAACCATAACCCTAACCGTACCACAACTTAACCCTAACACTAACCCTAAACCTAACCCTAACGCAAACTTAACCATAACCCTAAACCTAACCATAACCCTAACCCTAACCCTAATCCTAACCCTAATGCAAACCTAACCTTAACCCTAACCCTTACCCTAACTCTAAAACTAAACCTAACCCTAAACCTTAAATTAAACCTAAACCCTAACCCTAACCCTAACCCTAACACTAAACCTTACCCTAAAGCTTAATTTAACCCTAAATCTAACCCTAATTCTAACGCTAACCTAACCCTAACCATAACCCTAACCCTAAGGAAACGTAACCCTAACCCTAAACCTAATACAAAACTTAACCCTAACACTAACCCTAACCCTAACACTGACTCTAATCCTAAACCTAACCCTAAACCTAACCCTAATGCAAACCTAACCCTAACCCTAACCCTAACCGTAAAATTAACCCTAACCTTAACACTAACACTAATGCAAACCTAACCCTAACCCTAACCCTAAACCTAACTCTAACCATAAACTTAACCCTAACCCTAACCCTAACGCAAACCTAACCCTAACCCTAACCCTAAACCTAACCCTAACCATAACCTTAACCGTAACGCAAACCTAACCCTAACCCTAATCCTAACCATAACCCTAACCCTAACCATAACACTAACACTAACGCTATCCTAAACCTAACCCTAACCCAAACCCTAACACTAACCCTAACCCTAACCATAACCCTACCCCTAACGATACGTTACCCTAACCCCAACCCTAACACTAAACATAACCCTAACCGTAACCCTAATGCAAACTTAACCCTAACCCTAAACCTAACCTTAACCCTAACCCTAACGCAAACCTAACCGTAAACCTAACCCTAACCCTAACACTAATCCTATCCCTAACGAAAACCTAATCCCTAACCTTAATCCTAACCTAACCCTAACCGTAACGCAAACATAACCCTAACACTAACCCTAACCCTAATCCTAACCCTAAACCTAATCCTAACCCTAACACTAACCTTAACGGAAACGTAAACCTAACCCTAACCCTAACCATAAAACCCTATCGCTATCCCTATACCGGACCCTAACCCTATCCCTGATGCCTAGCTCTAACCCTAACACTAACCCTAACGCAAAACCTAAACCTAACCCTAACCCTAACCCGAAACCGAAACCGAACCGGAAACATAACACTAACCCTAACCCTAACCCTAACACTAAACCTAACCCGAATCCTAACACTAAACCTAACCATAAACCTAACCCTAACCCTAACCCTACCCTACCTTAACTTAACTCTAACCCTAAACCTGACCCTAAACCTAAACCCTAAACCTAGCCCTAACCAAACACTAACCCAACACTAACCCTAACCTAACCCTATCTCTAACACTAACCCTAACCCTAAACCTACTCTAACCTTAACCCAAACGCAAACCTAACCCTAACCCTAACCCTAACCCTAACGCAAACCTAACCCAAACCTAACCCTAACCCTAAACCTAACCCTAACCCTAACCCTAACGCAAACCTAACCCTAACCCTAATCCTAACCCTAATGCAAACCTAACCCTAACCCTAAACCTAATACTAACTATAACCCTAACCCTAACACTAAACCAAACCATAAAACTAAACTTAACCCTAAAGCCTCTCCCTAACCCTAACCTTAACCCTAACCCTAAACCTAACCGTAAAATTAACCCTAACCTTAACACTAACACTAATGCAAACCTAACCCTAACGCTAACCCAAAACCTAACTCTAACCCTAAACCTAACCAAAACCCTAACCCTAACGCAAACCTAACCCTAACACTAACCCTAACTCTAACTCTAACCCTAACCCTAACGCAAACCTAACCCTAACACTAATCCTAACCCTAACCCTAACCCTAACCCTAACACTAACACTAACTTTAACCTAAACCTAACCCTAACCCAAACCCTAACACTAACCCTAACACTTACCATAACCGTAACGCAAACATAACCCTAAACCTAACCCTAACCCTAACCCTAACCCTAACCCTAAACCTACCCCAAACACTAAACCTAAAACTAACCCTAACCCTGACACTAATCATAACAATAACTCTCATCCTAACCCTAACGCTAAACCTAAACCAAAACCTAAACTTAACCCTAAACCCTAACCCTAACCCTAACCCTAACGCAAACCTAAACCTAACCCTAACCCAAACCCTAACCCTAACCTTAACTCTAACCCTAAACCTAACCCTAACACTAACCCTAACGCAAACCTTACCCTAACCCTAACCCTAACCCTAACACTAAGCCTAACGCATACCTAACCCTAACCCTAATCCTAACTCTAACCCTAACGCTAACTTAACCCTAACCGTAACCCCAAACACTAACACTAACCCTAACCCTAACCATTACCCTAACGAAAACCTAACCCTAACCCTAACCCTAACCCTAACCCTAAACCTAACCCTAACGCAAACTTAACCCTAACCCTAAACCTAAACATAACCCTAACCCTAACCCTAATCCTAACCCTAACGCAAACCTAACCCTAACCCTAACCCTTACCCTAACCCTAACACTAAACCTAACCCTAAACCTTAACTTAAACCTAAACCCTTACCCTAACCCTAACCCTAACACTAAACCTAACCCAAAACCTAAACTTAACCCTAAACCCAAACCCTAAATCTAACCCAAAACAAAGCTAACCCTAACCCTAAAACTAACCCTAACCCTAACGCTAACGTAACCCTAACCATTACCCTAACCCTAAGGAAACGTAACGCTACCCTAACCCTAACATAAAACCTAACACTAACCCTAACCCTAACCGTAAACCTAACTCTTATCCTAAACCTAACCCTAACCCTAACCCTAACGCAAACCTACCCCTAACACTAACCCTAACCCTAATGCAAACATAAACCTAACCCTAACCCTAACACTAAACCTAACCCTAAAACTAAACTTAACTCTAAAGCCTAACCCTAACCCTAACCCTAACCCTAACCGTAACCCTAATCCTAACCGTAAAATTAACCCTAACCTTAACACTAACACTAGTGCAATCCTAACCCTAACCCTAACCCTAAACCTAACTCTAACCCTAAACCTACCCTAACCCTAATCTTAACGCAAACCTAACCCTAACCCTAACCCTAACCCTAACCCTAACCCTAACGAAAACCTAAACCTAACCCTAATCATAACCCTAACCCTAACCCTAACCCTAACACTAACACTAACGCTAACCTAAACCTAACCCTAACCCAAACCCTAACACTAACCCTAACCCTAACCATAACCCTAACGCAAACCTAACCCTAAACCTAACCCTAACCCTAACCCTAACCCTAACCCTAACCCTAACCCAAACCCTAACACTAAACCTAAACATAACGCAAACCTAACACTAACCCTAATCCTAACCATAACCCTAACCCTAACCCTAACAATAACGCAAACCTAACCCTAACCCTAAACCTAACCCTAAAACTAAACCTTACCCTAAAACTTAACTTAACTCTAAACCCTAACCCTAACCCTAAACCTAACCCTAAAGCTAACCTAAACTTAACCCTAACCCAAACCCTAAGCCTAACCCTAACCCTAACCCTAACCCTAATACTAAACCTAACCCTAAACCTAAACTTAACCCTAAACACTAACCATAATCCTAACCCTAACACAAACCTAACCCTGACCCTAGCCCTAACCCTAACCCTAACCCTAACGCAAAGGTAACCATAACCATAACCCCACCACTAACGAAACTTAACCCTAACCCTAACACTAAACCTAACCCTAACCCTAATCCTAATGCAAACCTAACCCTAACCCTAACCCTAACCCTAACTCTAACACTAAAACTAACCCTAACACTAACCCAAAAGCAAAACTAACCCTAAACATAATCCTAACCCTAACCCTAACCGTAACGCAAACATAACCCTAACACTAACCCTAACCTTATCCTAACCCTAAACCTAATCCTAACCCTAACACTATCCTTAACGCAAACGTAACCCTATCCCTAACTCTAACGATAAAACCATAACGCTAACCCTAAACCGGACGCTAACCCTAACCGTAAACAGTAGCACTAACCCTAACCCTAACCCTAACCTGAAACCGAATCAGAACCCGAACCCGAACCCGAACCATAACACAAACCCTAACCCTAAACCTAAAACTTAACCTAAACCTAACCATAACACTAAACCTAACTGTAAACCAAAACCTACCCCTAACTCTAACCCTACCCTAACATAACCCTAACCCTAACCCTAACCCTAACCCTAACCTAAACCCTAAACCTAACCCTAACCTAACCCTAACCCTACCCTAACCCTAACCTAAGCCTATCTCTAAAACTAACACTAACCCTAAACCTACACTAACCCTAATCCTAACGCAAACCTAATCCTAACCCTAACCCTAACGCAAACGTATCCCTAAACCTAACCCTAAACCTAACCCTAACAATAAACGTAACCAGAACCCTAACCCTAACGCAAACCTAATCCTAACCCTAACCCTAACGCAAACGTAACCCTAAACCTAACCCTAAACCTAACCCTAACAATAAACGTAACCAGAACCCTAACCCTAACGCAAATCTAACCCTAACCCTAACCCTAACCCTAATGCAAACCTGAGCCTAAACATAACCCTAAACCTAACCCTAACACTAAACCTAACCCTAACCCTAACCCTAATGCAAACCTAACCCTAAACCTAATCCTAACCCTAACCCTAACCGTAATGCAAACATAACCCTAACACTAACCCTAACCCTTATCCTAACCCTAAACCTAATCCTAACCCTACACTATCCTTAACGCAAACGTAACCCTAACCCTAACCCTAACCATAAAACCCTAACGCTAACCCTAAACTGGACCCTAACACTTACACTAAACCCTAGCCCTAACCCTAACACTAACCCTAACGCAAAACCTAACCCTATCCTAACCCTAACCCTAAGACTAACACTAACCTGAACCGGAAACCGAACCCGAACCCGAACCCGAACCCGAACCCGAACCATAACACTAACCCTAACCCTAAACATAACACTAAACCTAACCCTAACCCTAACACTAACACTAACCCTAACCCTAACCCTAACCCTAACCCTAACGCAAACCTAACATTAACCATAACACTAACCCTAACGCAAACATAAACCTAACCCTAACCCTAACCCTAATGCAAACCTAACCCTAACCGTAACCCTAACCCTAACTCTAACCCTAAACCTAACCATAACCCTAACCCTAACGCAAACCTAACCCTAACCCTAACCCTAACCCTAACCCTAACCCTAACCCTAACCCTAACGCAAACCTAACCATAAACCTAACACTATCCCTAACCCTAACCCTAACGCAAGCCTCACCCTAACCATAACCCTAACGCAAACGTAACCCTAACCCTAAACCCAACCCTAAACCTAAACCTAACCCTAACCCTTACGCAAACCTAACCCTAACCCTATCCCTAACCCTAACCCTAACCCTAACCCTAACGCAAACCTAACCTTAACCATAACCCTAACCCTAACGCAAACGTAAACCTAACCCTAACCCTAACACTAAACCTAACCCTAACCCTAACCCTAATGCAAACCTAACTCTAACCGTAACCCTAACCCTAACTCTAACCCTAAACCTAACCCTAACCCTAACCCTAACGCTAAAGCAAACCTAACCCTAACCCTAACCCTAACCCTAACCCTAACCCTAACCCTAACCCTAACGCAAACCTAACCCTAAACCTAATCCTAATTCAGACTGGTGCAGCCGTTATGGAAGGCAGGGTGGAGGTTCCTCAAAGAATTACGAATAGAATTGCCGTATGACCCAGCAACTCCTGTCCTGGGTATCTACCCAATAAATCTGATAACCTTTAGAGATAAAGACACGTGTGCTCCAATGTTCATTGCAGCTTTGTTTACAGTGGCCAAGACATGGAAACAACCAAAATGTCCTTCGATAGATGAATGGATAAAGAAGTTGTGGTACATATACACAATGGAATACTATTTGGCAGTGAGAAAAGATGATATAGGAACATTTGTGACAACATGGATGGATCTTGAGAGAGTAATGCTGAGCGAAATAAGTCAGACAGAAAAAGCAGAGAACCATGTGATTTCACTGATATGTGGTATATAAACCAAAAACAACAAAAGAACAAGACAAACAAATGAGAAACAGAAACTCATAGACACGGACAATAGTTTAGTGGTTGCCAGAGGGTAAGGGGGGGGGGAGGTGAGGGTAAGGGGGATCGAATATATGGTGATGGAAGAACTGACTCTGGGTGATGAACATACAATGGGATTTATAGATGATGTAATACAGAATTGTACACCTGAAATCTATGTAATTTTACTAACAATTGTCACCCAAATAAATTTAATTAAAAAAATAAAAATAAAAAAAATGAAAAATAAACCTAATCCTAACCCTAACCGTAATGCAAATATAACCCTAATACTAACCCTAACACTAATCCTAACCCTAAACCTAACTCTAAAACAAACCTAACCCTAACCCTAACCCTAACCGTAACCCTAATCCTAACCCTAACCCTAACGCAAACATAACCCTAACCATAACACTAACCCTAACGCAAACTTAACACTAACCCTAAACCAAAACTAAACCTAACACTAACCCTAACCCTAATGCAAACCTAACCCTAACCCTAACCCTAACCCTAACCCTAACACTAAAGCTAACCTAAACCTAGCCAAACCATAACCCTAACCCTAACCATCACACTAAACCTAACCCTGAACAGAAACTTAACCCTAAAACCTAACCCTAACCCTAACCCTACCGCAAATCTAACCCTAATCCAAAGCCTAACCCTAACCCTAACCCTAACGCAAACCTAACCATAAACCTAACACTAACCCAAACCCTAACCCTAACGCAAATCTCACCCTAACCGTAACCCTAAGGCAAACGTAACCCTAACCCTAACCTAAACCTAACCCTAACCCTAACTCAAACCTAACCCTAACCCTAACCCTAACCCTAACTTTAACGCAAACCTAACCCTAAACCTAACCCTAACCCTAACCCTAACCCTAACCCTAACCCTAACCCGAAACATAACCTTAACCCTAACCCTAAACCTAACCATAACCCTAACCCTAACGCAAACCTAACCCTAACCGTAACCCTAACCCTAACTCTAAACCTAAACCTAACCATAACACTAACCCTAACGCAAACGTAAACCTAACCCTAACCCTAACCCTAATGCAAACCTAACCCTAACCGTAACCCTAACCCTAACTCTAACCCTAAACCTAACCATAACCCTAACCCTAACGCAAACCTAACCCTAACCCTAACCCTAACCCTAACACTAACCCTAACCCTAACCCTAAACCTAACCCTAACGCAAACCCAACCCTAAACCTAATCCTAACCCTAAACCTAACCGTAATGCAAACATAACCCTAACACTAACCCTAACCCTAATCCTAACCCTAAACCTAACTCTAACACAAACCTCACACTAACCCTAACCCTAACCGTAACCCTAACACTAACCCTAACCCTAACGCAAACCTAACCCTAACCATAACCCTAACCCTAACGCAAACTTAACACTAACCCTAAACCAACACTAAACCTAACCCTAACCCTAAACCTAATGCAAACCTAATCCTAACCCTAACTCTAACACTAGAGCTAACCTAAACCTAGCCCAAATCCTAACCCTAACCGTAACCCTAACCCTAACCCTAACCCTAACCCTAACCCTAATCCTAACCCTAACCCTAAACACTAACCATAACTCTAACCCTAAACCTAACCCTAACGTAACCCTAAGGCAAACCTAACCCTAACCCTAACCCTAACCCTAACCCTAACCCTAACCCTAACCCTAATCCTAATGCAAACCTAACCCTAAACCTAATCCTAACCCTAACCCTAACCGTAATGCAAACATAACCCTAACACTAACCCTAACCCTAATCCTAACCCTAAACCTAATCCTAACCCTAACACTATCCTTAACGCAAACGTAACCCTAA